>NW_008619015.1:3994-19176 GCF_000691845.1 Merops nubicus | reverse complement strand
CATCCCTGGAGGGGTTTCCAAGCCATGGAGATGTGGTGCTGAGGGACATGGGTTAGTGGGGACCTGGCAGTGCTGGGTTAACGGTTGGACTTGATGTTCTTTAAGGTATCTTCCAACCAAAATGATTCTATGCCCCAGTTTTCCCCACATCCTGCCTTCAAAATGCCCATGTCTTAATCTCCTGCATTAGCTGATGCCCTTTGCAGACACTAGAAATGTCTCTCCCCCAGCTCTAACAGGACAGCATCCTGGCTGCCTTGGTGAGGGACAGCGCCGTGCCTGTGAAATCCCCCCGCCCGCTTGCAGGGCTCTATCAGCAACAACAAGAGCTTGAAAGCTGCACAAGTTAGAGCATGGAGTCCTCCCACACTTAACTAAACACAGAGAGAAGGGACCACATGTGTGCAGAGGCAGCCCCGTCAGGTGGGCCGGAGCCCGGCTCCCCGGGGCTGGGAAGGGAAGGCCAGGCCAGGCCAGGCCCCCGCCGGCGTGGGAGCATCCGGCACAGCAGCACTGCCCAGGCACGGGGGGGGGACGCCGGGGTGGGCTGGAGCAGGGCTGCTCCCTGAGGTAGCCAAGATGGGCTTCAAAGAGCCCACAGGATGAGCTCTTCTCCCAAGCGCACACGTGCCGGGAGGAGAGCTGGGCTGCTGCTCCCCTGCCCAGCCAGCAGCCCTGCCTCGCTGCAGCCTGCTCCTCACCCTGCTCTGTCTGCTCTGGAGGTGTTGAGCCTGGAGCAAAGGAGGCTCAGGGGAGACCTTCTCACACTCAACTCCCTGACAGGAGGTTGAAGCCAAGTGGGGTCGGGCTCTTCTCCCAAGGAAGAAGTGACAGAACAGGAGGAAACGGCCTCAAGTTGCACCGGGGGAAGTTTAGGTTGGATATTAAAAAAATGTCTTCCCTGAAAGGGTTGTCAAGACTTGGAACAAGCTGCCCAGGGCAGTGGTGGAGTCCCCATCCCTTGAAGGGTTATCAAAGGCATGTAGATGATGTGCTGAGGGACATGGGTCAGTGGTCACCTGGCAGTGCTGGTTTAATGGCTGGACTCAATGAACTTAGAGGTCTCTTCCACTCAAAATGATTCTATGATTCTACACTCACCCAGGGGTGCTCAGGAGGAGCAGAAAAATGAAGTCTGTCCCAGACACAAGGACACAAAGTAATTCTGGGCTGGATCACTTTGCATCAGTGGAGAGGTCCACTCCTGCCAGTGGACCTGGGTCAGCACGGCTGTCAGGCCATGGCCACCTCCTGCCTCTCAGTAAACCTAGTTTGCTCCTGGTCAGCTCCTTCCCAGAGCAGCCCTTCCAGGAGCCACAGGAAGCTTTGAATTTCAGTACACTGCTGAGTGATGCAACAGATAACAACTGTGTCCTGCTGCAGAGGGAGGAGAGTGACATCTCCCAAACAGTTGGGACAGGACACATTGCTTGGTGCAGGACGGTGGTGCTAACAAGAGAAGCATGATAAGGAGGAGAGTTCAGATGGTTGATGGGGTTCAGCTCCAGAGACACCAGTTTTGAATGGGCACAAAGCTGCTCAAGACGCCACAAACAGCCAGGCTGCTGGAGGACACAAAGATACTGGCCAAAGAAGGTTAGAGGGGGAACTGTCAGTTATTAGCAAAGAATCTCTACAAAAAGAGGAAAACCATAAAACATTGCACAAAAATGTAAATGGTTCTTTAACAAATCCTCGAGTAACTCAGCTCCAGCTTTGTGCATAAAGGCTTGCTTGGCTAAGACAAGACCCCAAAATCCAGGCACCTCTCATGTAGTCCCTCAACCACAGTCCTCTCTGCAAGAAGAAACCTAGAACTGCTCACAACTAACTGCAGAAGCATGGAGGCAAAGATGAAAAGAAGAAAACAGAAATGAGGGTGAGAGAAGCACTAGGAACCTCTGTAGACATCAAATGTTTCTCTAAACTCAGAAAAAGGGATCTGCAAAAACCATGAAGCTCCTCTGTCTGGGTTGGGGAGGGGGCTGCAGGGGAAGGGCCAATGGGCACAGTGATACCAAGAGAAGACCCCCAAGGAGAAGCTGCAAGGAAATGGCTGCAGGGCTCATCTGCAAAGGGAGGGGCAGGGTGTGATGAGAAACATGAGGAGAGCTGGCTGGCAAAGCCAGGGCTCAGGCCTGGGCTCCCCCAGGGTTGGTGCTGAGAGCAGCGTGTCCCGGCACGCCCCGAGGAGTCCCAGAGGACAGGCAGGCGTGCACCAGCTGCCCATGGACCACAGCTCCTGCTCCACGCTCTTCAGCCCTCCAGCCAAGGGGGAAAATGTAATCAGAGCAATTTCTATTAGCGAGAATATAAAGACTTGGAACCTCTGGGCTGTCTCTTGACAACTAATTAATTACCAGGTAGCATCCCCTTGAAGCTGCCAACACAGCACACACAAGTTCCAGCATGATTTAGGGAGAGAGATGAACTTTACAATAAACTCTAGAATTTTACTTCATCTCCCGCCACCATCTGAGATCCTGGGGGAACAGGAAGGGGTGGCAAGAGGCAAACTCTGAAGCCATCTGGGATCATCATTAACTCATTCGCTCGTGGCCTCTGAAACAAAAGGCTGAGTGCACTGTGAGCAGCAGCTTCCAGCCAGATGAGAGCTCCTCACATCTCAGCTTCTTAAATGCTCTCCTGACACTGTCTTCAACAGGGTGCTCGTGCCCTCACAGCCCCCTTGCCCGTCCCCCAAGGCTTTGGCCATCAGGGCAGCCAGGCCTGGAAACAAGAGCAGAAATGGTACTTCAAATGGCTTTAGGGGATATATTCTTCACTAACAGCAACAAAAAAGTTGGGGTTGTTGAGCCTGAGGCTCAGGGGAGACCTACTCACTTCTTGACAACTCCATGAAAGGAGGTTGGAGCCAGGTGGGAGTCGGGCTCTTCTCCCAAGGAACAAGTGACAGGACAAAAGGAAATGGCCTCAGGTTGTGCCACGGGAGGTTTAGGTTGGATATTGAGAAAAATGTCTTTAAGATGCTTGGGCTTGAGCTTATTGATCTGGCAGTGTGGCTGTGCAGTGCTGTGACCTGTGACCCTGTGTATGACCAGCCCTGCTGGTCCCTCACCTCCAACCATGTCCCACTTCCTGCTGTCCTCAACAGAGCACCCCTTTCCAGTTGCTGAGCTGCTGCCATGGGACTGGTGCTCCAGGGCAGTCAGAGAGCTATGCCACGTGTCTCCACACAACAGCTACGCTCTGCTGGAGGAGGGAAGGGCTCTCCCTGCTTCAGGCAACCAAACACAGCTACTGTAAGCATCTCCTCCCCTCTCTGAGCCTGGGACTAAGGGACCAAAACCTCAGCCCAGCCCAGGACCGTTCCCAGGAGGACACAAAGGGGCAAAGGCTATCTGGGCTGCAGAGGTCAGCGAGGAGAGCAGCAGCCACTGCTAACTGCTGCAGCGTGCCAAGCTTTGTCCGGACATCTCATGCAGGAGAAGAGAAAAGATAACAACAAACTCCAGTTGAAGATCAGGATGCGTGACCTGTTGGAGAGCACTGGGCTTGGGCAGCCAGGCCAGATGATGATTAAATATAAGCCCTGTGGCAGCACTGTGAGACAATACATGAAATATGAGGACATTTGGGGACAGTCATCCCAACATGAGATTTCTCAGTCTCTAGAGACACAAGGAGCTGGGAGATGCTGTTCAGCTTGGCACATGTGAACTGAAGCACACAGCATGCCAGGTAGAATTTCAGAGGGCTGGCTTTGTCTGCACTCAGGGTGGTAAGAGATTAACCATCAGCAGCACCCTGAACAGCATGTGAGGACAGGGCTATGTTTGAGGACTTCCTTGGGGAGACATTTTACACGTGACAGCTCTCCTACCTCGCCGCTGGAGACAACCCTGGGAGCTTGTGTGGGTGGACAGCTTTTGGCACCAGAAGCCTCTGTCTCCCTGCTCCAGGCCACAGCTCAACTGATGGCTGCAGATTTCTCCCTCAGACACCAGGACAGCCACAGGTCATCTTGCTCAGGTGCAAATGTTCTAGGCTAAACCAAAACATTTCTTTTCTTTTTTAGACTTACTTGATGTATTTCCAAAAACTGAGATGACATCAAAGAGCCCATTGAGTAGATCCCCTCCAGAAACACACAGGGACTTTACCTCCTTAGTACAAACACAGTTCCCCTGCAGACTTCCTGGGAACAGCTGAAGCAGCTTCGCACTTCAAAAACCAGCCTGCACATCACAGGGGTGGGGAGGAGCTCAGTTCTGGCCCAGGATTGTTGACAACCATTTCAAAGCCCACGCAGGATCACACACAAAAACTGTCACAGCCCTGGAGGGAACAAAATCACCTTTGTCCCCTGGAGATGGGCTGTAAAGGCAATAGCAGGGCAGGAGCTGTCACACCAAGCAGTTAAGGAGGGCACGCAGTCTGATTTAGAGGAAAGGAGGAGAAGATGATTTAGATGATGGAGCAATTTATGTCTCCTGGAACTGGTCTAGTAATTGTTTCCCATAAGTTACAAAGGGGGACGATGTCCCCTCAGGATATCAACCTCTGCCCAAAGAGTCCATCTTCTTCCAAGGGACTGCAATTGCCAGCAGTTCTGTCCCTGCTGCAGTCCCAAGCTCGCATCTGCCACTGACTGAGGTCTGAGGTCACTTCCAGAGGGATAGAGGAGCCCAGCAGGAGCCCAAGCTCAGCCATGGCACAGAGTGACCATCAGGAGATATGCTGCTTCCTGGAAGAACTGGAACTGATGTGCAAATAATGAGAGAAAAATGTGGGGCGAGGGAGGGTTAAGGAGAGATTAGTCTGGGGCACACTCTGGGAGATACACAATGTTAAGTATGAGGGCAAAGGAAATGAAAACTGGAAACTCAAACATAGTCAAGAATCCAATCCCAGCCTGGGCAGGAAGTTTACACTCTGCTTCTAAATATACATGTTTTTAAATCAACAAGCTTTCTTGTTCCTCAGCTCTACCATACAACGATGCAGGGGAACGGACCCGACAAAGGCACTGCCAGGCTGAGCCTGCCAGGCTGCCCACGAGGGACAATCCCAGGGATGGAAATCCCTGCCATGCCCCAGCAGGGAGGTGAGGGCAGGATGCTGAAGAAGCTCAAGGAGAGCAGGACTCCCAGCTCTGAGCACCCTGGTGTGCAGTCCCTCCCAGATGGACCCTCCCGTGGTCTCCATGTGCCATGCCTGCGGACCATGAGGGGGAGAGGAAGCGACAACCTGGGAGCAAGAGCCAGATGTGGTGCCTCTTTCCTTCCTGCTCTCTGGCCACTGCATTCATGCTCAGCAGTCAGATAGTCACATATTTTTTTAATTTGATATAATTATCTCCTAGAAATTACTGTACACAGCCTCTTGGGATCTAAAGCAATTAAGTGAAGATAAATTTCTTTCATGGAGCAAGCTGTCAAAGGATGAAGCAATTTCATTCCCCATTTGAAGTGGAAGCTTTGGGTCATGCATGGTTTATTTGAAACAATGCCATCACCTAGAGCTGCTGATCTTATCTGTCTTGCTCTGTCTCTCCATTTCAAACTGCTGAAGATGTGCAGCGTGGCACTGCCTGAAGTGATGACATCTGGCACTAGGCCAGCTGCAGAAACAAGCTGCTCCTCCCCGAGCCTGAGTGCAAGAGGCCAAACATTCCTATTAAAAAGGGGGAAACCAAGGTGAAATCTAGGAAGAGCTGAAAAGTGGGAATCCTGCCCAAGGGAGCAGGAGACCCATGGGCTACAGGAGGAGCAAGGTGCCTGCAGGAAGGGGCAGCACTGCCCAAGACAGGACAGGAGCACAGAGCACATATCTGAGGGGTAAGAGTCAACCAAGCTTCCTCTTTGTCACCAGCCTGCCCCAAAGCCATCTAAACCAGGCTTTGAGGATCTCATCGTGACAAGGAATGGCCCATGTGCTTCAGTGTGTATGAGGAGAGACATGGCAGGACAAAAACTGCATCCTGTGAGCTCATACACACCAAATCTCTCAGAAGTTCCAGCAAATTCTCTCCTGTTCTCACATTTCACCATGCCAAGTTGTTTCACTGTAGACAAAAAAACCCCACGTAAAACATAAAGCAACTCATTTAAATAAACCATCCTGCAGAGTGGTGTTTTTTATCCTGAAAAGGAAAAGATGGCCAGACATGCTGTGGAGCAAAGAGTGGCCATGATGAGGGCTCTGCTACCTCCATGGGTTAAGCACTGAAGACGCTCAGATCTTCCCAGGGAAGGAAGGCATGCTCCACATCCCATGGGATACTTGCATCAGCCAAGCCAAACTCTGGCTCCTCAAACAACCTAAAGGTGCCACCCTGCAGGGTGAACAGCTTCTACCTAACTACTGTGAACAAAAAGGTGGGAGACATCAAAATGAACAAGTATGAACGGATCCTGAAGTCCTTCTGCATACTCCTGACAACAAACCAGTCCCACTAGTGCCACAAAAAGCCAACACCCCTCCCAAGCACATCACAGGCAGGGAATGTAGAGAGCAAGAGTGCTCATGCTGACATTTCTGTCATCTCACTGGGATCATTTATGCAACCTCCAGAAACACTGCTCTGGGTGCTCAGTCTCTAAAGCACCCAAGAACTACATGAGACTTTCACTAACACAGAATTAGGCAGGTAGTGGCCTGGAAATCAGGGTCCAACTTTCCCACAGTGACCTCCAGCTACTGCATGGAAGAGGGTCTCTCCTTTTAGGGAGGTCAGCAGCACACCGTGACTCGCTGGTACCTTCAAAGCTGCAAGCTCCTTGCCCCCCAGCCAGCATTTCCACCTCTGTGCCCACTTTTCTGTTTAACAACTGCTCTGTCTACACAACTGCAATGATAGAAACATCCAGCCCACCAGTACAGATATTTGTTGCCATTCCACACAGCCAACTCCATCCACACAGCTCCCTTCCAGCCCTCCAGCCTACAAAGACTTGTCTTTACAACACCAGCATTTCCCATGTGATTAAGACTCCTGTGCACTTGGCAGGTACTTCATACCTTCAAACCATGAGGTGTCCCTCCATGCTGATGCCTGGAGGATCTCTCTTTCCCATGGCAGGGCAGTCACTAGTTCAAGTCAGCTCTTATAGAGGTGGCTTCTTGCCCCACCTCCAAGTTACTGTGGAAGGTGGGGGCACCTGGTGGTGATCTCCTCATCAGCTCCCACCCAAGGCTGGGCAGACCCTGGGTGAAAACCAGTCAGGAGGGTCTTTCTTGCCTGGACATCATCCATATGCCAGCCCTCATTCAGGGCTGGGGGTTTAACTCCAGGACTTCAGTGTGAAAACAGGCAACTGCTGAGAGAATTCAGCTCCCAAGGCCCAAGCTGACAAGAGCATTTGATCGATCAGCTCTTCACAAAGCTTGGTCAGGGCTGATCAAATCTGTGTTCATTAGCACAGATGCTGAACTCAAAATGTTGCTTATGCTACAGGGAGTTAACAATATAAGCTGGAAACAGGCACAAGGTCAAGAAGCATCTGGGTGACTTAAGAGTGCAAGTATCACCTTCAGAAGTGACTTCAGCACCAGAAATGTGGTAGGTCACTGGCAGCTGGTAGCTCACAGACACCTGTGTCCTTGGTGCACTCAAAGTGCTGCTCTATGGCCACTTCTATATGGGAAACATTGCACATGGACCAGGTATCAAGTGAACTGACACAGCATTAGGACATCAAAACTCCATCACCTTCTGTCTACAGGTATAAATCTCTTTCCTTCACTAATACTGGATGCCATATGAAACATTACATCATTTATGCTTAAGATAAATATGGAACCAAAGCATAAAGCTGTTCTGTTGTTCACCAACTGAGCAGACCAGGCAGGCAATAACTTCTCAGACCTCAGAGAACACAGCAGTCTCCAGATTAAGAATTTGTGTTTATAGATGTATCTAACTGTCCCAAGTACAACAGAGTTTGGGAAAGTTTTGATTGCCTAGAGAGGTGGTTGATGCTCCATCCCTGGAGCCATTCTACATGAGGTTGGCTGGGGCTCTGAATGACCTGCTCTAGCTGCAGATCTCCCTGCTCACTGCAGGGGGGTTGGACTAAATGACCTTTAAAGGTCTCTTTCCACCCAAACTATCATATGGTTCTATGAAAATGACTAGAAATAAATATTATTACTGTCACTATTCATAATATAGAAATTTACAGACAAATATTTGTTACATATGGTGAGGAAAATGCTTTATGTAAAATGCTGGTATGCAAAATGTTATGGCAAACATTGTTAATTTAAATAAATCATGGGTTTTCCATGATCTTTAAGGAAATATATGCAAATAGGTTACAGGGAAAAATACGATTAAATCATCTGTATTAAATATCCAGCATTTTTAGGGTCCCACCACAGATCCAGTCAGAGCAGCAGAGCAGTTCCTCATGTGAGCCCTATGTTTGGGATGAGTTTTAATGCATCCCAGTGAACCTTCACTCAGCACCCCCTCATCTTCCTAAGGGACATGGGTGGCCTGGGGCTGAGGCACTGGCCCCAAATCCTGGGTATCAGGGGCTTGTTCTCATCCTGAAGCTAAGGTTTCCTGTGGGACCTGGGTCAGTCCCTCAGCCTCGTGTACCTCTCTTGCCAATCCCTAAGAAGGAAATTGCTTTTCCTTCTGTCGTAACGTGTTGTGGAGATACGTTCATTAATGCCTGGGAAGTGCTTTGACTTCAATGAGAGCAAGAAGAGAAAAGAATAAGTAAGACCACAGTAGTGTCCTCTCTTTCTGATGTGGGATGTGACAGCATGAGGACACTGAGGGTTACATCTTCAGCCTGCTGCAGGGGCTGGGTTCTCCATCCTCAGCCCAGCACTGGCAGACGGATTTGGCATCCACAAAAATAACGTGAGGTCCAGCTGGGAGCAGAAACTTGGGGAGCAGACTCCAAGCTCAATGACAGAGGTCACCTTCCGTCTCCCGTAGAGACAGAGTAGATCCCCATCTGTTATTTGGGCTGACCACTCCCTGCATTCCACCCCGTCCACTTCTCTGGCAAGCTTCCCAGGATGCGGATCTTTCTTATTCGGGATAACAATGAGGAATTATTAATTGGGTGTTTTTTCAGGTTTCCTGAGGTCCTTCCAATAGCTGTGTCGGTGGATACCACAGCCACCGTCACCTTCAGCAGGGATGTTTTAAGCATTTCACTTGGTCAAAGACAAAACAGTGCCATGAAACAGGGTCACGGCCGAAGCTAAGCCACAGACAGAGATGAAGAGTCAGGTCAAGGACTGAGTTTAGTACTGGAATGTGGAGTCTGAGTGGTGGTGGCATATCCAGCTGGCAAAGCATGAAGCAAAGAAGCAACCCTGTGTCCCTGGGACCCCCTGTGTGATCAGAAGCACCACATTAACTCTTGAACACCACAAAGACTGTCCGAGGCAACTGGCTAGACTCACCAGAGCAGCCTTTCCATTTCCTCAAAGTTTCTCTGGGTAGCAATAAGGGATGGCTCATTGGGAGGGGATCCAGCATTAATGGGGTTTTAATGAGGCCTTTCAATGTACTTACAGACTAATCAGTGAACTCCACCAGGTCTGGACTCTAATATGTCATTCTCAGTACACTAGTCATGGTGAATACCTCTTTTATAGCCAGAGCTGCACACTATCTGGGCCTGATGGCCTGCCAAGACGTGGCAGGTTTTCTGCCATTAGGGTGCTGGTGAGGTAGAAAGGAGGCCATTCCCTGCTGAAAACCCTCAAGGAAGTGAAGGGTGCACGCAGCACAGGCACACTGAGGAGGTGCTGCACAGGAGACTTCATGGCTGGACTCTCCTTTCCTAGGTCACTCCACTGATGCTGACTCGGAGAACACACAGTGGGCTGGTTTCCTCAATAGAACATTTCCCAAGAGTCTGCACCTAACCTCTGGAGGCAGCATTTAGGACAAAAGAGGACTGAACATGAATAAGTTCTGCATCTCATTGCATAAACCTGGCCTGACGACCACAGAAGCAACGATGTTCGACAATGAGCGCCATCTGATCTGCACGAACAGTGCCTGAAAGCAGGCATGGGACAAGGTTGATTTATCCTGCCAGTCTCAGCCTGGAGCTGATGATCACATCACACTCCCAGCAAACACTCCAGAAGAGCCTTTTGCCGACACCAGAGCCCAGGTGAGCAGCGCTGGCGGAGGAACTGCCCACGTGCTGCTACACGTGCTGCACGGCTCAGCCCAGCCTGCCCAGTTCACTTGGAGCCGAGTGGCTACAGCACCCTGCCCAGGATGAGCCTGAGGAGAGGCAGAGGTGGCTCCAAGGCTGGGGGAAGGCAGGCAAGGAAGGGCTGGAAACGTCACGAGCCGCTTGAGCGAATTCCCCACGGCTTCCCCACGCTCTGGGGTATTGCTCATTCCCTCCACGTGCCAGGAAAGAGGCATCTCAGAGGTAGGGTTGGTTGTTACCACCAACTTCTGTTTCTTCCCTCCCTGCTTTCCCCCCAGGAGATGGGACTGCCTGGAAGGCAGCACCTCGTGCTTCCCTGCGAGCCGTGTCCCGACCACAAGCTGCCCCCACGCTCACCAACAGGGAACACGTGTGACTGGATCTTAACACACTGACAGGTGGTTCCTCACCTCGTGGTGAGACTGCAGCTCTCACACACCAGCTCTCAGCTTCAGGAGGGAGGCAAAGCAGCAGGACCCCAGAGGGGTGCTGGACTGGAGGTCCTGTTAGACCCACCTGGCCAGGGCTATGGGATCTGTGATGCTCGCCTGTGGCAAAGTACCTGCACAGCTCTGAACTCCTGCTGCCTTCAGTGCTCCTTCTGCAGCTCGGTGCCACAGCTCTGTGTCCTCAGCCCCAGCACTCTGCGTGGCTGGGACGAGAGGATGTGAAAAGCTAGTATGCCCCAGAGACTGCAGTGCACAGGATACAGACAGGATTAAAATCTGGTCAACAGAGGTCTTAAAATGTCAGCGTAAACAGGAGGGCAGTCCTGGCGGGGCCACGGGGAAGCTTGCTTGGGCTTATGCTGCTTAACAATAGGTTTGGTGACCTGGACAAAGAAAACCTTTACTGATAGAGCCTGCAGATTAGACACCATCTCCTACCCTCCCAATCTTTGAAAAGAACAACTTGCCAACAAAAAAACTCAACATGGCTCCTCAGTCACCTGCTCACAAGCAAACACCACACTGATAATACAGTGAATACAGTGCGTTGTACCTCTGGGAGCAAAGGCTGCAGGATGCTGGGAGCGTCTGGTGGGTATGGAGGAGAGCACAGTGGTCACCTCCTCCTTACAAGCTGGTGTAGCAGCTCACAGAGCAGCACATCAAGGCTGGTGAGGCACAGAGCAGAAGCACCATGAGAATGGCTTGGTGACTCCAAAGCATGCCCGAGAGATCATCACGTGCCTCAGGCCATCTAGTTGGCATCTTGAAAGAGGATGGGGATGGGGGTCTTGGGACACATTTATGTATTGGGTCAGAGCAGCAATGGAGGGCTTCTGAACCTACACCAAAATTCAATCAGTGGAAATTGAAACAAAACAAATTTAGATGGGAAATAACTCACATTTTTAACAGCGACTGAAATTGGCTCCTGCAACAATCTGCTAAAGATCGTGACTGGTTCTCAGCCTCTCAAAATTAAGGCTCGGTGCTTTCTACAAGACCTGCTCTTGTTCCCTTGGAAACTTCCCTGTGGTTTCCTGAGGGAGAAGAGACCAGAGGAGATGACCACAGCTCCCCAGGCTTCCCAGCATCCGGGGCTCTCCCAGCCTGGATTCCCCACTTCCAGGACTGACGCACAGCACCGTGGGCTCCTCTTTGAAGAGGAGGTTTCTGACCTGTACATTCTTCCCAGAAGCTCCCCGATGTTCAAAGCACCTTGTTGACAGACAGGCAGGTGTGCCTGTGACAGTGGCCACCTCCCCAAACCCAGCACGGGAAGGAGAGGGGGGAGACCAGCCCCCAAAACAGAGCCCTGGGCAAGGCACGGGGGAGGACTCCAAGCCCAGCTGTGACATTTCCTTTCACCTATACCTGTACAGCTGTTTCCTACAGGGCTGCAGCCTCAAGTGAGATGTGTGAGGCTTCTGTAGGTGCTTGGGAACAAGATGGAACAGAAACGCTTCACACCTGGCCCCAAAATTACAGCACGCTGGAAAGAGGCCAACATAAACTGGCAGAGTACCAGTTGCAATGGACATCAATTAAGAAGCCTGTCATCCTCAGACTGCAGGCTTTTCTTTCTGCGATCTGCAGCGCTCCTTAAGCCTTCAGCAGCACCAGCCCTGGAGTTTTCCAGATGGGATCATTTCCCTCAGATTCCACTCGCTAGATTTATTGCAGGTTTTTTTTCTTTTCTTCTCTTTTTTTAACACCCCCCCCCTCCCTTTTAAGAGCCCAAACTGTTATTCCACATTGTGGATTTCTCCAGGGCTGTATTCAATGCCCTTGTGCAGTGCTAGTGCTTGTTTGCCATGAGTTCCCTTCAGCTGCAGAAACACAGTTTTAAGAATATGCTCAAAATCCCTTAGCTTAAAGACTCCTTAAAAAATGAGACTAAATGATAGATGAGCAGAGCACCTCTCTGGAAGATGCCCTAGGAGAAGCAGCAGCACTCAATACCCATTTCTATGCAGGTATGTTTAAGACAGCACAACAGACACCAGCATACCCTCCTTTGTCACCCAGCCCTGGGGACACGGCCTCAGCTTGTCACTTCCCACTGTGCTCATGACACCTGGCAAAGGCAGAGAGATGTTTCCATGGTGTCCCTGCAGTCCCTGGCACTTGTGGTTCAAGGAAATGCCAAGGACGGGCGAGGAGTTCAAAGCAGGTGATATTCTGCGGGCTACCTTTGTGGTGGCACAAACCCCAGCCTCTCCTCCATCACCCAATGACATCATCTTCCAACATGGCCCATAATTTAGCCTAATTGCCTTTTACAATTCAAAGGCACCACATGAAAGGGAAGGTCGAGGCTGGGATGGAGTTCAGATACTGGTCAGAAAGTGTAAACATCTCTAACTGCCGCCGCGGGGCTGCCATCTCCTGCCAAGTCCCTGCTCCGAGCAGGGCTGCCTGTGGCAGGGATCTTCCACTGCCTGCTTGGAAACCGAGGCAGGCAGGAATGGAAGGAGTTTTTTCAAGGATGACTCCTCCTTGGACTCTCCTACTTGGGGCTCCGATCTCTGCTCACAGTTTCCCTTTTCCTCTCTGGACCAAACTCCAAGCTGGAAGCTCTCGCTCTCATGGGCTGAGTGCATTTGCCTGCCAGCTGGAGGGAGATGCTCCGAGGCTATGGAATGGGAATATGGAAAGGATGCTGAGAAAACAGTTACATTTACTCACTGGGGTTTTCTCTCTGCTTACAAAGAGTTTGTGCTCTCAGAGTTCTCATCTTGCTAGCCTTCCTCTTATGCCTTGCAAGAAGTTCTCCCAAAATCACTGTAGTGTGGACACTCTAATGTGGATTTCTCCCCTGGCATCCCAGGAGTTGTTAGGTCTTGGAAAGGACAAATTGTCTGGTGTTTGGAGGCATGTCAGAGCCCGGTCACTCCGACAGCTCTTCCTCCTGGGCTTTTAAACCTGGGGCTCCCTTTCCAAGAAGCATCAGACATGACTACACATTGCCAAGAGATATCTGCAAGTCTTAAGAAGAGTGAAATTTCATAAATAAGTGAACAGCAAGACAGTACTAATTTTAGCCCAAGCCTAAATAATAATTCACTCCTAAACGGCTAATCCAAAGGCTACTCGCTCTGCAAATCTAGACTATGGTGGGGCAACTAGAGTCCACCTGGGCTGGACAGTACAGAGGAAAGAGATTTATGTTTTCTAAGGAGAGCAAAGCCTGGATTTTAGACTCTCTGCCCCAACAGGTGAGTAGTGCCAATAGCAGGAAGCAAGCACTTGTGAAAGAGCACCAAGTGTGGAAAGCCAGCTGGCCACCCTGGAGCTGGAGGAGCCACGCAGCCCCCAGTTTGTAGGCCTGGGGCAGTAAAATATTGCTAATTATTTCTCAGAGCCTTGCAGTTTAGGGCTTTCATTTGCCTGGTGAGGTGAGACAGGGTTGAGACTAGCTGAGTGGTGAGTATCTGAGACAGGCCACTCCACACATGAGCATGCACATGAGGGGGAAAAAAAAAAGTGCCTTTCTGTTTGAGAGGAGGGAACCACAGTGACTAGCCCTATAAGCATATGTATTAATCATGCACCGTCTGGTTTTAATCCACACACTGCTGATCCTGCGTCTCACTGTATTGTTATCAGGGGAAGGAGTATTTCTCCTCAATCTTATTCACCAGCCAAAAGCCTGAAAATGCAAAAAACACATTTGCGAAGTGCCTTCCCAAGGACCCTGGGCCCCGGACCTGGTGAGCTGGGGCTGCTGCCTTTTTATTGGCGTTTAAAAACCTTTTATTAATGTGTGTCAGGGCTGGGGGAGGAGAGAGAGGCTCAGGTTTCAGGACCCCCCATGCAGAGAGGTTTATTGTGGGAAGGGACATTAACACTTTCCCCTCCACATCTCCCTGGCTGGGGCATGTGGCAGAGCACACTGTGGGCACGGGCTGGGGCGACATGTCCATTGAGCCCACACAGAGCCTGCAGGGACGCTGGCAATCGTGTTCCTGCATGGAGGAGAAGGTCCTCCCTGCTCTGCTCTGGCTGATCTACAGCCCTCTTCCAGCCCTGCCACCAGCTCCACGGGGCCACTGCAGAGCAGGATGCTACTGGGATTCAGTGAGAGCTGAGGAAAGCAGGTTCCCAGGGCTGCACAAGACCAGACCCACGCACAGCTCACAGCCACCATCACCAGGACTCGCTTTAACCTCCACACGACCCAGGGGTCTTCTTTTACAAGCCCCTCACAGCAGCACCAAGCATCACCTGATGAATCCACAGTTGTCACCTTCCTTCTTCCTGACCCTTAACTCACCCACGCTGCTGTCCCTTGTTCTTGCCTTGGGTAGGGTGCTGGGTGAGCGAGGTCCTGGCACTATCTCCTCTGGCTGCAGACGCTGCAGACACAGTCTGAGAGCTCAGGCACCAGGCTGCATAGTTTGCTGTTGACTGGTACATTCGATGGTGTTCCATCACACAAGCTGCAATGGATATCTGCCCAACGTACGCCCAGGAAAACATCACCAAGTTATGCTCACCCCAGAGCCAGCTTTTTGTTGGTTAGAGCTTCAGTGACAGTGCAAGGGAAGCTCTGAGTGTCACACTGGCT
>NW_008619015.1:285-3963 GCF_000691845.1 Merops nubicus | reverse complement strand
ATCCGAACGCACGGCTTCGTGGCAACGAACCGAGTCAGAACATTTTCACTCCAAATAAGAGCCAGGCCAAATGCTCAAAAACTTGATGAGAAACTCTGGCTGAATGCTGCACTCCATCTGCTAAATGGGACGTGGAGAACAAAACGAAGTGGGAAGCGCAGTGTTTGTCCCATATAGCTTACAAAACAACCATCCTCCTGGCAAAGCCAAAAACCTAACACCATTTTAAGCCCAATACTCTCCAGTCTGGCCTTTCAACAGATTCCTTCCCTCTGAAATGTTACAATTTCATTAAAAAACTATGGTGCCAAATGCGTGGGGTAAGGATTAGGAGCATCAGCAAACAAGGTGGGATGATATCCTTGCAGAAAAAAGCCAACTGCCTCTTCCTAGCCATGCAGTCATAAGAAAGGTACCACAGTGAGCTTCTTAGAACCACTTTGGCATAGCAGAACCCTCCTCCCAGCCCACCAGACATTCACAGGGTGTCATATAATGAACAGTCCATTCTCTTTGCCTTTCCAGCAAAGAACTGTCAGGAACCTGGACTGAAAATTGGGCCAAGACTGAGAATATGAAAGAAATCAGGTGCAGAAAAATAACCCCTGCTAAAAAGCCATGAAAAATCAGCACGGGAAAGACAGTTCTCACTGCACATTTCTCATCTGCTCACAGCTCAGTCATTGGCAACCAACAAGGAGCATGTAACTGGGAATGTTCCTGCAACATGGCTGGATGTGGTACATGCCAGACAGAGCTGCCCTGCTGCAGGGCCTGCCACCATCACCCAACTGAGGCTAATACAGGTGCCACCACGCTTGGCATGGACGTGGCACCCTGCCACTGCAAACAGCCCAGAGATGCATCTGCCTGCTGAGGAGTCAGGTTCATCTGGGCTCTGTGTGCTAAAAGGAGGGCATGGAGCAGGTGGTGGGCTGGGGACTGCACACAAGGATGCTCCAGTGAAGTTGGACTGGGAGGTTCTTTGCAGGGAGGTGCCTTTTTGCGTCTTGCTCACAGTCCCTTGTGAAAGGCACATGGGTTCGTGCCTCTCCTACCTTCCTGGCTTGGTCTGCACTGCCTTCTACAACACCCTGCTTCTGAGGAGTCAAATAATTCGCCTCATTACCAGTGCAGAAGGAGATGATTTGTGGAACAAGGCAGTTACTTGACTGTGATGACACAGCTGCCACTCCAGTCCTTTTCTACAGCATTACAGAACCACAGAAAATGGAGCAGAAGTATCCAAAGAGGTCACTTTGCCTCCTTTTCCAAGGTGTTCAACTCTATCCAAGTTGTACCTGAGAGAGCCACCCAGCCTGCTCTTAAAAATCTCCAGGACTGAAGAGATTTTGCAGAATTGCTAAGAAGGCTGCTTTCAAGTGCTTAACTACCCAAAGGTATGAACCCTTTCCTAAAGTCTAGTCTTAATTTATTTTGCTGCAATTTATGCCCATTCCTTCCTGTGCTTTTCAGCATGGAGCTGGAGGACAGCTTGTCCTCCTTTCTGCAACAGCTCACTGCATTTTCCCCGAATTTCCTCCAGACTAAAAAGGTCCAGCTCTTCCAGTCCCTTCTTGGAAGTCAGGCTTTTGACATCACTGGTCTCACTGGCCTCCTCATAACCCACTTGGGTGTCCTCTACAAAGTACATCAACCTGTTTCACCAGTCTGACCATTAATGAAAACACTGGTCAGTACTGATTGAGGAGACACCTTGCAGAACCCATTGCTCCTGCCCCATGTGGCCTGGGCAGTGCTGGCACCAGGGGGTTCCTCTGTCTACCTCCGAGTGATGTGTTTGGTGTGTGAGGCAGAGACCAGAACACGGAAGGACACAACTGGCACCCAACAGGGGCTCGGACCTGCACAAACACCCCAGCCTGCTGGGTGGGATCACGCTTCCAAAGTCAGCTAATTTCAAGCCAAACAAGACCCACAGAGGAGAAAAAGGAAAAAAAAGGAAAAAAAAAGACAGAGAAAGTTGTGGGGACAGACACAGGCAGGCCTGGCTCCTTCTCTCTGGGATCTGTGTTGTCTTTTCAGCAGAGCTGAGCTGGTACCACCATGCCTGATAATCCCAGACACTTGGGTGGCTGCTGCTGAGCTGCAAAGGGCTCCAGCTCCTGCCACTGGGCTTGTTCCGTTTCTTTATAAAGCAGCAGAACTAAAGGGAGCCAGGAGAGTGACAAAACTCAGCTCGGAAGCTCAGGTGTAGCTCTAGGACAAAAATGTGTCTCTTCTTTTACAGACAAGTGCAAGTGCCTGGCAGGGCAGGTAGATGGCACTCCGAATAAACCGCTGTGTGGTTAGAGGCAGAGCTCAGGGAATATCGACACCCCACCCCCTCCCCACATTCTGGGACATCAGATTGAGCTGTGAAGCCACCTCACCTGCCTGCTGGGGGCTCTGCTTTGTGGCTGCTGGGAGAGTCCCTGCGTAGAGAGTGGGGCACCGGGACTCTCCCCAGCACACCCCCAGCCACGCCATGGCAACTGCATGTTTGTTATTTTAACCCCTTCAAATAGAGCCCTGAAAATCCATTTTTTGACAGTGACTTCCCGGACAAAGGTGTTTTCCCAAACTTGGAGGGCTCTCAGTTTTACTGGGCCCCCGTGCTCCTCTGCCACGGGCAGTGCTGTGAGCACGGGCCGGGCAGAGGGAGAAGTGAAACAGCCATTTGCACCTCTTGGGTCCCTCTGTGACAAAGGTCCTAAATTTCTCACCGTCATTTCAGGGCAATGTCAAGAAGAAGAGGCACAGGGGAAGGCACGTTGCCACTGTCACACGCAGGCTCTCCACAGAAACCAGCCTCTGCCTCTCCACTTCTCCTCTCGCAGCACCAACCGCTCGGGGAGGCGACGCCGTGGCTGCCCAGATGAGCAGCGTTTCTGGTGCTGGGGTTCTGCCTCCAAGCAGGAAGCTGTTGAGAGCTGCTCTTATCCTGCCATGTGCCTCCACGGGCGTGCAAAACAAATGCCATTGTGCCTCCTCCATCCCCCATCGGGTTCAGGCACATTATCCAAGCGCAGCCCCCAGGTCCCTTCTGGCCAGGTGGTGGCAGAGAGCAGACCCAAAACCCCACATCAACAAGGGAACTGATTTCATTATTCTCAAAACAAACAGCCAAAGGAAAGTTCAGGGTAGAATGGGCTCCTAGAGCAAAGAAAGGAAAATAGAGAGCGGGCAGTGGGGAATGCTTCATATTCCTAAAAGCCTTTTGTACGTTAACACATGGTGTCTGCTTCTCTCTAGTCACCTATTTATCACTCTCCTCTTTAGAGAAGGAAAAAAGTCCTGGCTGCCTTCCTAAGGCAGAGTTTTGTGGCCGGGGGGAGGGGGAGGGTGCTTTAAGCATGATGCAAACCATTTGGAGTGCACTGAGAGCACTGCCAACACAAGCTGCACTATTTAAACAAGTGAGGAAATGATCGTATATACAACATGCCAGCGAGCACACACACACACCAGAGGAAGTCGAGAGGGGTTTTCATGACACAGAGCTGGATGTCAGCGGCTGAAAGGTCGATATTTTCCCTTAACACCCTTCTCAATGACTTAATCGTGTTCCGTTTGCACAGAAAACTTCCCAAGAATAAAAGTCTGGAGGAATCGAGGGGGGATGTTTGGCCTACTGCTGACCTTGTCCGAGGTCCTCTCCACGTAGCAGGGCTCCTG
>NW_008619015.1:0-233 GCF_000691845.1 Merops nubicus | reverse complement strand
CAGCCGATCCTCTTCCAGGCTAAGCAGGGCAAGGTCGTCATCTGGGTCCTTGTACAAGGGCACCTCCGACTGATTCACTGTGGTCAGTATGTTACAGAAGTCAGCCAGCGTCGCCCACACATCTACTGAGACCCTGGGAGAACGAGGAGAGACGTGAGCAATTCGGGGCTGGAATGCGTTGGGAGTTGCCTGCAATGCTGCAGCGAATACCAGAGAGGTGAGGCGAGGCGAGG
>NW_008619014.1:0-13501 GCF_000691845.1 Merops nubicus | reverse complement strand
TTCCAGCCCAGACATTTTATGATTCTGATTCTATGAAAGCAAAACTCATGCCCCAAGTAGTTGAAGCCCTGGCTGTGACACTAAACGCAAAGCTTAGTAACTTCTGCCAGGTCTTGCTCCAACTTCAGCTGATTTTAAAAAGCACATGACAGAAATGAAGTGACTCAGCATAGATGTAGAGAGAGTCTCAAAGGCATACCATAGACAAACAGTTCATAACACCCCTCCAAATGTATAGGTATTAAAGGCATGAATTGTCATTAAATTGTAGGAAGTAGATAACTGAATAAAAATTAAGCTTAACACTCAAGTGCTACCATGAAAGTATGATACTCAAAAGATGGGTTAAAAGTATAGCTACTGTTTCTAAACGTGACATAAGCCCTTAGAGATCATACTCATGAGGTCCTGAATTTGGTTTGTAAATGCTTGGGTCACTTTTAGAAATTGCTCTCTGCCTTCTGAGTCACTGAACTCTTCTGAAAAAAATCCCCTCAGCAGATCTGACAAATTGCTCTTGATGAGTGGTTCAGTAAACTCCAGCTATGACTGAAGGATCAAGTGCAACAAGAGAGATTAAAGAATATGGAAGCATTCCTGAATTGAGGTCAGGAGAAACCGAAAACGTGATTATATAGGAATGTAGTCTGGAATTACAACTGTTTATACGCTCTCTCTATCTCACCTTCATATCAATGCATGGTTTGAAATTTTTGCAGCTAATATGGGGGTTCTGCCATAAAAACATTGAACTTTGTGTCACTAAAAACCCAGGGGTCACGTTCACATTTTCCCTTTCTCACATCCCACAAAAATCCATTCCACACTGAGTGAAAAGCTCAGTTAAATGACAAATGAAATTGTATTTTATCCATGGTTATATCATAGAATCAGATTTATTGCTGGAATTTGGCTTCACTGTACTGTGCTTCGTCCTATTTTGCTATTCAGGAGTCACTCATTGAGCCCCAACCAATGCTGTGTAAAAAGACAAACATGAAAGCCTGATGTTGTGCAATTTAGCTAAGTGTATACTGTGAAATCCACTGGGGCTCTCTGGAAAATTTGTAGTTGGGCAAAATGAAAAACACTGAGTTGCAGGCCATTTCTGCTCACTTTCAAGGTAATCAAAGGTTTTGCAACGACTTCAGCTGGAGCAGGTTTATTTCCTTTTTAAAGATTAATCCCAGGTGTTTTATGATGGGTGGTTTATCCACCTTCTCAATGCCAATTCTGTAAAAAAGCATTCACAAAGTCAGAATTTGTAAATATCATTTTATCATTCACTGCAGGGTTTATTATTATGTGTCAATGTTACAAACAAATGCCTCTAGGAAAAGTAAAATCTCATCTTCTCTCAAGATATTAACATTTACAAATATTTGCTTCAGTCTTTTAGAGGTAATAATATTCTTTGGCTGTTATATTTTGACAAGTTACAGATATGGGAAAAACATTCATGGGCTGATCTCATCCTGCTTACATTACTATGGGTTAGCATTTACATCAGAGTAAAACTGATTAACAGGAGCAGAACTGAGCCCAGAGTTATACTGTGATACTTATGCATAAGTGCAATCTGTAACTAAGAATAAATGTGTTTACTACAACCTTCACAAGTCATCAGCACAGATTCCTTTCATTTTGTTCTCTGTTTATTCGTATTACAAAATGCTTTTGTTTAAATATTTCATTGGCCTAGTTTAACAAAAAAGCACATCAATAATGCAAACACTAGCAAGTGAGCTGATACATTACATTTGTAAATAGTGCAATGTAAAAACAAATTGCACTGGATGGATAAATTCAGATGATTTCTTTCCTCAGCAAGAAAGGTAAGCTCATGCTATATATTTGTATTTATATTAATCTCTTTTAGCTTACCTCCCTCTTTCTTCTCTCTTTTTCTTTTGTGTAGCCCACAAAATATTGCATTCACTGTCTTTATTTTTAAAGGTATGTTGAACTTGACAAAAAAACAATTAACCAGGCAGATATTTTTTGAATGATCTTCAATATTTGTATTCTGAAAAAAAAAAAAAACAAAAAAAAAACAACTTTGTTTGGCATGAAGGGTATTTCATGATCTATTTCATTACCAGTTAATCTGTATTAGCACTAAGAGCATAAATGTAAATATCTGTTCTTCAAGCCCATCATTATAGAGGTACAAAGTAAGGATCGACATCTGACCAGAAGATCTCGTCACATAAACAGTAAAGAGATGTAAGGTTTTAAAAGTAATAAGTAGGTTTTCCTTCACAATTTTTTGTTCCTCTTAGACAGACACAGGGAGCAGTGCTCCAGAGATGAGACATTTTACTCACGCTTATTCAGAAAATGTGTGGCATAGTCAGGAGCTGTAGTTTCAGCCCACTCCATGAACACCAAGCATAGGACCAGTCAGAGCTGTGCCTGTCCTTCGCAGGGCCTCATAACCATCTTGCAAACACAGAACCTCCAAAATTTGCAGTAAAAAATGAAACCAGGGTAGAGAATGAGTTAAAGAAACATCATTTTACTAGTATTCATCTTAATAGCTTGGCTGGTTAGGCAGTGGATTATTTTAGAGAATAAATCAAGTTCTTTCCAAAGGTTTGGATCTGAGTTTGTAAATATTTTTTTTCTGAAAATTAGCAGGTAAGCATTGTAGCTAATTCTTACTATTGGTTATAAACTGGGTTTTTTTATTATTTTTTTTTTCCTACTTAGCTTTTAAACATTATCTTAAAACAGTATCCAATCACTACATGAATAATTCCAAATAATTTACTTTAGGCAAGTGAGAATAAATTTTCCTTCTTTCTGTGAATGTGAAAATTTTAAAAATTATAGTTTTTAACTTTAGTTAAAAGTGAATTTGAAAACATTTTCTTTTTCTTGGCATCCCAAGAGTGTTGATTTCTCTGCATTCACTTTGGTTAAATGCTTGCTTGGAAGGTAGTCATATTTGTGTTTCTCAGAGAATTAATACATCTATGTTTGTATTTGAAACTTGGCCCTAAACTTAAACAAGAAGTACAATAAATGAACTGTGTCTCTGTACTGGTATTTTGTTTAATCAAACCAGATATTTTAAAAAAACCTTAATCAGTGTCCTCTAAAGTAATCAGCATTGAGTTTTAGGAATAATTTTTTTCCCCAACAGTTTGAAGTCATTACATAAGGATAAGAAGTGGTTCTTTCACACCCTTCATCACAGCCAGTCATAGATCCAAGGTCTGGACTGATATTTAGTCTGCAGTTATTACATTACGCATCATTACTCATTAATTAAAATTAATAGAGCCATTTGCTTTAATATGCTACAAAATAGCTTTAGAAATGGGATTGTATTAGGGAGATAGCTTCTCATTCTATTCCAAGCTTACTATCTAAAGAGGGCAAGCGATTTTCAGAGTATTTGTCATTGGCTTAAATCGATGTGGAAGACGACTAGAGAAATGTGCTTCCCATCTATAACCTAGGTAACCAGCACTGGCAGTTACTCTGAACTCTTCCCACAATTGAACTGGATGATAACAGCAACATTTTTCTATGGAGAAAAAAGAAAGGCCTTCCACAAGTTCATGTTGCAAACCATTGGGTGAGCCAAATCAAGGATCTTGGACCATCACAGATCACCTGTGACCTTCATCTCCTTCTAGCATCTAGGCTTATTAAAAACCTATCAGCCATGTATCACTGCAAATTTATGCAATTACTTTTTTTTAAGGCTATTACTGTATGGATTTTTGTTTAAAGCCAAGTTTACCATCAGCTTTCCTTTACCAACACAACAAAACACAGTTTCCCCAGAATCCATATAGATGGAATAATATTCCATATATTCTAAAAATCTCTTTTAATGAAAATCAGTTGGTTGCAATGGTATTAGGCCAGAAGACTAGGCCCTTTCCTTCCATTCCCTCAAAATGAAAGGAATCAAGACTTGATGATCCAGTAAAATCGAAAACAAAGAATGACTTAAGCAATCCATTCAAATACTATTCACTTTAGCACTTTTTCTTTGTTCCTATGAAATACTAAAAATTAAAACTTGAGTGTTAAAAAAAGATCCCTGTGCTTCAAGTGAACCATCTGATTTAATAAATAAAGGCATAACCACAAGCAGTAGGAAGCTAGCTCCAAAGCCTGTGTATTTTTAGAACATTATGTGCAAATCTGTTAGAAAAGCAAGCCCATTCTGTCTGGTCTTTCTGAGGAGCTCGGGTTGGAAGCTAGCATTGTTAGTGAAGAGTATCAAGGGGTCTCTTACAGGCTGTGGATTTCTGAATTCAGAACAGGTGCAGTCACACCCTCTCTACAAACAAAGATAGTTTGTTTGAATAAGCACAGCAGAGAAGAATGGGATGTATTAATAGCTAAATAGTGTCTTTATTAACACTGGAACAGCTGGCAGTTCTGTATGACAGCACTCATTCTAATCTATTTTATCCAATTGCAAAACTATAAGCACACCACATCAGGGGACCGAAGGGACCACACACAAGCAATCAGCCATTCAACAGCACTATAATTGCTTCACAGTTGGAAGTTTGTTCTGCTCAGCCACTGTTATTCTTTTAGTTCGAATTGTTAGTGCACTGCAACTATCTAGAATCAAGTGTTGTTAATGCAGATAAGCTTGCTCAGAGAAACTCCTTTTGTTTTACAAGCCACATGAGCCAGCCTGCTGCAGGAATTCCTGCTGGCCTCTGAGGATCACAGATGCCTCAAGTGCTGGAGTACCAGGACTGAGCCATAGGCAGACAGTCTCAAGATCTTGGCTAAATACCTCCCACAAAATGGTTACCCTGAAATGGGAAAAAAACCCCTCTCACAATAAACTCCTAAGACTCTGCTAGATGCTGCTTGAGAACCTTTCCTGAACTTTTCCTTTTGAGAAAAAGAATAGGCTCTGTGAATCCATCTAGAGATGTATGGTAGCCTCAGTGCAGCAGGGAAGCTGCTCTGGAAGGATTTGGTTTCAAGTATGATTGGGTTACCCAGGTAGATGTAAGTGTATAAGCACGCACCTTAGTTTGAATACAGAAAAGATACAGCAAGGGGATGGATATTAGGCAAATTTATTAGGCCATGGAGAAAGTCATCATTCAGTTTTATACATTTTACTCCCAAACAACTAAGAGCCAGTAGAAGCCTAGTCTGCAGTTTCCAGTATTACTGTTGATTATTGCATGATCTTCTAGTTGTTTGCAATATGCATGTATACTAATGTTAATGTTGCTCGTTGTAGCTTGATTCAGCAATTTCTTCCACCTGTGCAATCCTCAGCCACCTCATACATAAACACCTTTTTGCCTCCTACTGTAGCATAATGCTTATTCAGTAGGTTTTCAAAGTATCCTTCAGGGAGACGATTAAAAAGCTCTTGGTTGTAGCTAGCCTAGAAGAATACACACACACACAAAATCATAAAATCTTTCTAATTTGCAGGGTTTTTTGCTTTCTGCTTTCCATCATCTTTTGGGATTAAATACTCAGAGGACTAATTCTTATTATTCAAGGTCTACTATTCAGCAGATCTCTCTCAGACTCTCTACACAACAGCGCTTCAGTATATTGTTGTGATTTCTTTGTTATTCCTTGACATATGGCTCTAGGTAATAAAATAATGGGCTGTCCCAACTTGTTATCTGTTGCTGCTGTTCAGGATGACTTTCAGGTTGTCCTTTTTTTGCTCCATCTCTACTGATGGCACCTTATGAATAAATGAACAGTTCTTATAGGCAAGACAATAGGTTTGTATGAACTGAAGATCACTATTAAAACTAAACTCAAGAGAGACAGAGAAATTCTGAGTAGTACAGAAAATGATATTTCAAGAAGTCACCAGCCTCTTGAGTAAAAATAAGTTTTAATTAAAATTGAGTTATGAACTAGGATGTGTGCATGAATGATCAATAAATGTAAAAAAGAATAACCACCACAAACCACAAGAGGAGAATAACAAGGGAATCATCTAGGGTCATCTTTAAAAAAAAAAAAATGGTACTTAACGTCATGATTTGAACCAATAATAAGGAGATTATTTGCATTGGAAACGTCCTCTGCAAAGCACGTGAACTTTTTATTTAGGGGTATTTAATCTTAAATACTGCAAAAATGGCACAAAAATGTCCCATTGTCCCCACTTTTCACATTTTGAAAAGTCTTATCAGTTACATCTGGACTGTCCCTGACAATTTTTGTTCAGTATTCAATTTCCTTCCAGGCTCTCCAAATCAGCCTTTAAGCAAATTACTTTTTGGTTTAAAATGTTTTAAAAGTAATGGTAGAGGTATAAAAAATGAAGCTAAACATATAATTTGAAAAGCAGAGTTGAAGAGGTTTTAAGGTTTTTTTGTACTTTTAGGCACCTATTTCTAACACTAAGATTTTACAAGGTAATTCAAATCACCTAATTCATACCTTAAGATAGGTAATATCTTTGCAATTCTAACAGCCTAGGCAGCTATACGAAAAAAAATAATTTTTGGAACTGTATTGCACTGAGCTTTATCTCACATTAATTTTTCACCACTACCATACCACAAAGACAGGGAAAGCCCTAGAGTTATCACAAGAAAAAAGAAAACAAACCAAAACCCAATATCATAGAACTGTTTTTCCATATTTAATCTTGGAAAAAAAGAAAAAAAAAAAAAAAAAAAAAAAGACAGTCTTACAGATGACAATCCCAGGAATATCCCTTTAGCTGTCTGTATAGTTAGAATAGTGAAACACTACCTCCACAGCACTCTGACCATTATGATACACAAACGTTGTATCTGTGTGTCTGTTTAAGGAACACAGGAAGTGTGCACAGAGACACTATCTTCCTGTGCACGTAATGCTCAGGCAAAATTGTTTGATAAAAATATTTCAAAATCATGCTGGGCACTCTGTTATTTTTCATTCTTATGTCTGCTCTTGGTTTTCTAATAGTTCAGAGTAAAAGAAAAGTGCAGGGAGTTCATGCCTGTTGAAAAGGAATCACTGCTGTTGGCAGGCAGCAGCATATTGATGTGGATGCACTCCTTTCTGGAGGGTGCCTAGTATAAATGTATGCTTCTGAGTGACAGACTTCTTACAGCTTTTATTTAGGTAGCCAGATGGATAAAAGATACAGTATCTCCTCATAAGAGAGGGGGAAAAAAAAAAAAAAAAAAGAAACCAAACAACCTCTTTTCTCATTTTCTGACTGTGCTGGGAAAATTTACTTCTTTTTCAAGGACAGGAATAGTTTTAATGGCATGAGTTCAATGTTGCCTGCTTATTAACTTCATTATTTTACATAAAATCCAGGCTAAAAAGAGGTCTGTGTAGTCTAAGCTGTTGGAATATATTCAGAATACCGAGTCATGTTTTGTAGTATATACCTCCGCTTCTTGATGAGAGTGATTCAGTCACCTAAGCACATTTTGTAGGCTCTTGAATTCTTTCCTCCTTTCAGATTTTAATGGAATAAGGTTCATCAGCTGTTTTATCCACACACAACTTTCTAAAACTTCCAGCAAACTATTTGTTCCTTTTTCCTCGGATTGTTCAAACTTGGAGGCAGCTTCTAGGTGTACATGGGGGACTGGTGCAGAACAACTGAATTATCGGTGGCCACTAGTGCTGCTTGTGCTGCTTGCCACTATTGGTATTATACTGGTATTACACTCAGATGTCTTGGGCTAGATATAGCCTAACATTGTGATCGCCTATGTAAGGTTTTGCTAGAGACAACTAAAATCAAAAATTCTCATTTGAGTGCTATATGAGAAGAACAAGTAATGTTAATAATGCCCATATATGAGGACGTCCTGCGTATTTTTCCAGTTTTCTTTTGTTTTTCCCATTCAGTTTACCTGAGGTGGATTTTTAAAGAGCATTTTTAGCAACCGGTAGATTCTGACAGCAGGCAAATGTGCTGGAGCTACTGTCTGGTTCATGCCACCCATGCTGCAACAATATAGATAATAAATTGAAAAGGCAAGTGGCTTGCGTTTTGTTGGGTTGGAGATTTTCTTCAAGTTATGCTGCATCTTTTGTAAATTTCATATAATCCTATTTCATGGAGAGGAGTGGATTCAGAGACCAACATCCTGACCTCAGCTCTGCAAGAAAATCAGTGCAAAAAGAAGATCAGTTTCTGTTCTAGCTTACACAGGCATAACCCTACAACAACTCTCTTTAGTGTATCGAGACAAATACTCTTATTTTGAGAATTTCTCACACCAGATAGGGTGCAACAACATTTTAATAATTAAACATCTTGGAAGTATTCCTGGCGGAAGTGTTCTGGGATTTCTTTTTTTTTATTTTCTGGACTTACATCAACAGGCTGAGTGATATCTCTTTTAGCAGAAGAAAAAATGAACCTGCTCTGGGATGCAGTTGCAAGGCTCCTTTACTACTGGCACAAGAAAAGGAAAGATAACTATTTTGACTTCAGGGGTTTACAGATGGTAACCTAAGCGAAAACAAAACAAAACAAAACAAAACAAAACCCCAACAATTTTTAAACGAACTTCAAGGCCATATCCTTTGACTATGGCATGCAATCTATGTGACTACTACCTGGCATGACTTATTGAGGAGAATAAGGAGGAGCCCAGGTCTGAATGAGACTCATGTCCATCCTGCAGCGGAAAAGCCAAACAGAAAGATTCAAGCTTGTGCTTCTTCAGAAACTCAGGGCATAGGAAGTAGAAAGAGTTGATTTTTTTTGAGCTTTATGACACCTGACTAATTATCTGTCTTTTTCAAATCTTCTCCTGGAAATTATATTTAAAAAAAAAATCTTCTCAAATATCTGCAGTTCCTTCTTCTACTCTAGATAGTCTAACTTCAAGCCTCTTACAGCACAGCAGCACTACTGTGCTGCTTGGTACCATCTTGGACTAAAGGAAGATCAAATGTCCATTATGATTCTTTTTAGATGATGTGGTATTAAATCAACGGCATTACACCAAGATGAACTTGGCCTACTTACTTGAGTATAATAACATCCTGACTCAGTTTTGCTTCTGAAGCAGTTACCTGTCTTGAAATTTGCCAGCCTCTCCTATCAGTGACTAGAATTATGGTAAATTGGGTTTCTATTCTTTGATATAGAGGTTTTGCTGGGAGTTGGATTCTTTCTTATGAGCATTGCAAGAAAGTTCTGGGGTCTTTGTGAAGACTCTGACCCTGACAAAGAAACCTCTGGGGCACTAATCGAAAAGTTCATTTATTGCACTGACTCTAGCTTTAATTGAAGGATACTGTGTGTAATGTTCTGTGCAATATCTCTCCCTGAACTCTAAGAAAGTATTAATGCAAAGATAAAGCCAAGCCCATATTACAAAAATATTACAGTTTAGGAAGAAACAAACTAAAGCGTAATGCTCAAAACCTGCTTAGCATGGAGGAGGGCTGATAGAAGCAGAAATGTACAAATTATATTACAGTTATTTTGTAAGCTGAAAAAAGCCCGTCCTTTTTAGGGGACTTGGGTTTGATTTTTTAAAATATAAAAATAAAAACATTTCATAAAGGCAAATAATGATTAAAAAAAAAGCTATCGCTGTCCCAAACAACAGCAGCCTAAAAAGGAGAATTCCACTCGATGTGAATTTTAACATGCTGTCTAGATATTTCCCAGATGCATGCATACACTATTAGAATTGCATTTAGTTTAATACTGCACTTGGCATCCAACTACAGAAGACAGGGACTTCTAAGCTGCATAAATATAGATCACATGTGTTGGAGAAACAACTACGAAAAAGGCATAGCCTTTTCAAACAAGCTCAGAAATAGTGGGCTAATCCTGGGTTTTTAGGCACATGACCTTTGTCTCATTAGGTGTACCTTTAACTGTGATAAACATCCATTTAAATGAATATCATTTCCTTACAATTACAGAAGGGTCATACATAATACACTAAGTTCCCCTGGCAGCATATGTGTTAGTCATACATATTTCATGAGCAGTTTTATTCCCCTAGTCAGCTTCAAGCAATGCTCAAGCTCATGGCTTTGGTGTGTAGGAAATGAAGGTCTTGCCCATAAAGATTCTGAGGCAATGATTGTAACTCTGCACTTTATCAAGAAGTGCACCAGAATGACCTCCTTGTAACATCTGATGGGTACAGGTATCAATTTTCTTTGTAATATACATTAATTCCCCTTACTTGTCAGTGGCTACAGAATACATGCAATTTCCACACATGCTTGAGTGTAAAAATTGCAATTGATACTTGGCACTGAAGGTCAATTAGAAATGTTGTAGTTGCGTAAGAAACTGTGGAAAAGAAGAGAAAAAGGGCCAGGGAGGATGTAAAAAAAATAAGTCAAATATGCTACCTGCCTAACTTTTATAGGGCAGGCAGCAAAAAATATATTATGATCCGACGTACGATCCGGGTAGGTAAAGCAACAGCTGTTTGTACAGTGTGATGGCTTTTCCTGATGCAAAAGGGGAATGATATAGAGGGGTGGAGGTGGAACAAGAAGGGAAAAAAAAAAAAAAATAAAAAGACTGCAGTAATGAAAGGCAAAACACTTTAGAAATTCTCAATACCACCAGCAGCAATTTCCCCCTTTTCTCTTTCCAAGAAAATCAATTTTATCAAGGCAGCTATATCTGGTTGCTATTTTTCACTATGGTAAAGACACTGTTTGGAGGCACATAAGTCACAGATGTCAGCTCAGACGGTGAACACATTCTGCTCCTGTAGCAGGACAGTTTGGTCTCATCTCCAAAGACAAGGTTATTCTCTTGTAATCTTTAAAACAGTGCAGAGCCATGCAAAATCAAATCCAGCAGAAACCCTCCTTCAAAGGGTGGCTAATGCTCAGAGATTGCAATGCCATATTTGATGCTCTGTGGTTTTGGGAGATTTTTCGAGCGATTGCAGTGAAGAAAGCTTGTTCTCCTTGATGTGCTAAATTAATATTTATGTTGTTAAAATATCAGAGATGCCACAGAAAAATATTAATATAAAAAGGTTATAATTATCTTTAAAAATGTGGCAGCAATTGAAATGTAAATCCTAGTGAGCTGGGAGAGAGACTTGTTTGCATTGTGCCTGGGGCACCCTGCCTGCCTGCCGCAGCTGCCATTGATCATTTCAAATCAAAGGAAGATGGAGATATCCCTGGTGGCTCGACTGGGAAAAAAGCAAGCAGAGATAGATGCTGTGTTCTGCAGGACTGTTATCAAAAAATGAGCTGGAATGTATTTCAAATCTTGCTTCTGTTGAATATGGAGCCCTTCAAAGCTTTGCCACAATAAATAAAGTTTTCAAAACACATAGAATCTAAAAGATTTGTTTAAAGTCCCTCTGAACTAAGCATTTTCCCCTTTCTTGTCATTATTACAAAACAACAGTGTGAAACTAATGTGCATGTGATGATTAAATCAGAAGACTATGCAAATAATCAGAAGCCAGTGTTTTAGAACGTAGCTTTCTGTTTCAAATTCCTGTAGGCAGAAAAAAATTGTTTTCAGAAGAAAGGGCATGCGGTACAGGAAAGGAGAAATGTAAATTTATATTATTATTATTCCCAGCCATAATGTCTCTATACTGTACCGGGCAATGACAAGCAATATACCTTCAGCTGTCTCCACTTCAATAATAGGAGATAAAATGTATCTTCACTAAACGCTGAATATTACTGACTATGTAGACATTTCTTGAGGTCCATTAAATTCTATTTGACATACATTAAAAAGATTTAATCACAGATGCCAGTCAGCTAACCAGCCCATTAATCTAGCTGTTTTTCCTATGAAAATTGTATTTAAAAAGGTCTTTTTCCCCTCTCAATTTAATTTAGTCATCCATTTAAATTTCATGTATTTATCATGTAAATGTGCCTTATTTGCAAAAGAAAAGCTCAGGACTCAGTGAAATAAATAGTTATTTCATTAAAATGGATACAAAAAACCCTGTGATTAGGGTAATTAATTTGCACACTAAAAGCTATCTTCCTAGTTCAGATCATTAATATTGATGGTGTTCGATTTTGTTCTCAGTAATGTTCCTTGAAATACACTCAGAACTGGCAAGCAAGGATGAAGAAGCAGCCGCTTAAACTAGAAATAAGGATTCAGTAAGCACTTGGCTACTTTCCCTCTTCCACCATTTAGAGTTAATAACATACAATCATGATGCCTATGTCCCAAAATGAACTGGATTACTTGGATTGTATGGGATTATGTGGTTCATCACAAGCGAATCTTATTTACATACGTGCTTCTCACTGCATTTCTCTGACTTTATTTCTTTTAATTGCGAAGTAACATTAGAAGAGATTATGTCTAGGTACTCCATGCTGCTATACACATCATTGTCAGATAACAAGACAGAGTTTGGCAATACACTCTTTTGTCATTAGGTTTTCATCTGCATATTATGCAAATTGTGTTGAACATTTTCCCAGTTTGGGTCCTTTCTATCTCAAGATTCAGTCAAGACTCTTATTTTGTTTTCCTATTTTACAGCAGATGTATTCCTCAAAAGACTTTGCAGGAAAGGTGTCACATCACTGCAAAGCACTATCAATTACAGCTGTAGGCAAGCTGCTATGAAAAGCAAGTTCTGGAACAATTTCAGACACATTATACTATCTGTGTCTACACACTCAGATGTACTTTGTGGTGAGGAAGTCAGTGTGGGTGCTGTATGTTTTAGCTGTTCAGAAAAATTACATGGACACACGTGGCAACGCAGTATCTATGTGGAATATTTACCTACCTTTTAGCTTGACTGCACATCCCACTCTCTGCCTACTATCCTTCTCCACAATATGTTTCAAACCTCCAAGAAGCACCTGATGATTTCTGTGTTTTGAAAACCAGCTAGCAAAGCCTAATTTTCCACACTTTCGGATAACTTTTGTTGTAGATCAAAGGCAGTTTGATGTAATGGCAGTTTAGTATCAACACTGTACACTCATGAAGGTTTAAAACCATGTATCTTATCTTACTAGAGGCAGTATGCAATTCACATATCCTCAGACAGCTAAAAGAAAACAGACTTCATAATTATTGTATTTACTTTATGGATTTCTATAAAAATATGTACATCTGCACAGTTTTAACAATAAAGACCACACAGGGTTTTAAAGTAGTTTCAAAATTATTTTGCAGTTGTAAATTCATAATATAATTGCAAAATTTAATAATTTCGTCTTTCTCAATCCTTTCTCAGGCACCATATTTGAACTCTTGGTTTTCCCGGTAATTATCCACAAAATCTTATGAGGTAGTTTTAATGTTGTAAGATGGGTAATTTTTCTGCACCATACTTGCCATATATAAGTAACGTGGTAGAGTAAAAAAGGTTTTAGATCACTTCATTCCACACAGGCTGTAAATTCGATCAGGGCTTCACTACCAATGAGTAACAATTAGTTCTTAGCCAAAACATTAACATCCTTTGCTTCTTTCTGTGTGCTTGAACAAGGTATCCAAAAGCAATGTGTGTTTGGGTGACCTGAATGTTGCGACCAGAACAGTACCATCTGAAAATCCAGTCCC
>NW_008619013.1:0-14830 GCF_000691845.1 Merops nubicus | reverse complement strand
CTGCTCAGAAACCTTGTGGATACAAGAACACCAGTACGGGCAGGCTCACCCTGGAGGGGCTGCCTCTGTTTCTAAATGCATGTGCCATGTGAGCAGGAGAACAGAGAAACTGGGAGACACATGCAGGTATGCCTGTTGGTCCCCTCCCTGCACACATGGACCCAGGAGAGACTCCTGATTTTGAGGGTTCAATGTAAGAAACCCAGAAGGGTCTTTAGAAAATACTTTGTACTTACTTCCCTCAGAGTCAGGACTCCCACTTTAAAGTGTCTCAGGGTGTTACAGATGTGGGTCTGGTGCTTGGACTCTCCTTTATCCACGTTGTGCTGAAACTCTGGGTATTCTTCTCAGACTACTAAGAGGATGAAGTTGTCATTTCTAATTTGAAGTTGGCCATCCAAAAGTCCAGGAATCCTGCCAGACTCCCATAGATATTTCCTGTCTGTAAAGGCTCATGTGGCATCCAACCAAACTAAAATGCCTTCCTGGCACAGTTGTCTTTCAACTCGTGCCATGTCTGGCAAACCATTTAGGTTACTGGACACAATGTCCCTTCTCCACACCGCAGGGCTTCCAGCAGACCCCAGCTGAGGTGCCCGGTGTGCTTGTCTTTTTGCCCTGCATATGACTAATTGCTGTCTGCCTTTTCAGCAACAAAGCTGAGCCTTGAGTGCAGCGTGGACCTCCTGTTCCTCATGGACAGCTCGGCAGGGGTCACGCTGGAAGGGTTCCTGCGCTACAAAGCTTTCCTCAAGAGGTTCCTACAAGCAGTGATGGGCCAGGACTCGTCAGTGAATGTAGGGGTGGCCCAGTATGATGACAGTGTCAGGATACCTATTGGAGTGGGCCAACACAAGGATGTATTCAGTCTCACAAAGAGCATTGATGCTTTGAATTTCAGTGGAGGAGGAGCCTTGACAGGCAAAGCCCTGCAGTATGTTGCACAGCATGGTTTTAGAAGCACCCCAGTCTTTGCAGATGCTCAGGATAACCTCCCACACGTGGTTGTCTTGCTCACTGACTCCAAGTCCCAGGACCCAGTGGCAGAAGCTGCTAAGTATGCAAGGGACCAAGATCTCTTCTTGATTGGTGTGGGCAGCAGCTTCATGAGAGCAGAGCTGACCAAGGTGGCTGGCAGCCCGAAGCAGACAATTGTCTACTCGAACCCCCAGGACCTGTTCAACAGGATCCCAGAGCTGCAGAGAAGAATCTGCAGTGTGGGCAATCCTGAAGGTAAGACTGTGATATGGGCATTGCAGGACAAGTTTGTCAAACCGTGAGGAGGTCTGAACTCCCCTGGGGAGGAGGGAAGGACAGAAGGATGAATGTCCTGGTTTTGTTTGCGTCAGTCGCAGATCCAGGGATTAATCTTCCTTCACTGCTTTTTATGATGGTATGAAAGGGTCGTAGCTCACCCTTCGCAGGCAGTGATGGGTAGTGATGAATTTTGCCCACCGCTTCCCCCCTCTGCTTGCTTTGGTCAGAAAGGAGCACATACCTATTCTGAAAAAAACCTCTTTGCACTTCCATCCAGGCTGCCAGGCACAGTCTCTTGACTTGGCATTTGCAGTGGATGCCTCGTCTGGAGTTGGTCTGGAGAATTTTCTGCAGCTGAAGAGCTTTGTCAGGAGCAGCTGTTTGCACTTCAGTGTCAACCGGGATGTCACCCAAATTGCCCTGGTGATATATGGCAGGAGAGCTCACACCGTGTTTGCTTTGGACACCCACACAAGCAGTTCAGCTGTCCTCCAAGCCATTGACCGGGTGCCTTTCCTCGGGGACTCAGCCTCTGCTGGCAGTGCCTTGCTGCATATTTATGGTGAGGTGATGACCGTGCAGAAAGGAGCAAGACCTGGTGTCCACAAGGTGGTGGTGGTGCTCACGGGTGGAGGTGGCATGGAGGATGCAGCCGCCCCAGCCCAGCAGCTGAGGCACAACGGCATCTTGGTGTTTGTGGTTGTCATTGGAGATGCACAGAGGGACGTGCTGCTGAGGGTTGCTGGGTCTCCCGACTACCTGGTCCACATCTCCTCCTATGAAGACCTGCAGTATTATCAAGACTTTATCATTGAAAGGATCTGTGAAGGTGAGAGGACATCCCATCCTCACTAAAGAGTGGGGTGCCACCAGCTGTTGTTACTGTAGGTTTTCTGGTGCTTTACTAAGTGAGCTCCTCTTTTTCTGATGTTGCTTTAAACCTGTGGAATTTGCTGTGCATTACTTCCCTTGCAGTGTTGCTGGGGGATCTGAATGGGACACGTTTCTGCAGCCAACACTGTTGATTCCTGAGTAAGGTCTCTGCTGTGTTGTTCATCAGGTTTGTGCCCAGGTGTTGTGAAGTGGGTCTGAAATCTCATCACTCCTCTTCCTTCTTTGTGTCCTGCTGCTGAAGTTATCGTGTAGGCTCTTGAGATTTTATTTGTGTTGCACAGGATTTAATCCTAAAATCATAATCTGCCCATTTTGAAGCCTGCAGTCTTAAACTGAGGCCTTCAGATAACATGTGATTAATTTTGTTTGCAGGACCAAATCTTTATCTCCAAAGCGAGGAGAAAGAATTGTCAAATCTTCATGTAAAAGCTCATGCTTGTGCAAGAAAAAAAAAAGTGCACTTTCTTCAAAACTTCAAGTCCTGAGGGCCAGTCCCCAAGCTGGGAAAAAATGGACTCTGATACCAAGTTTTGAACATGTGCTGAGTGTGAGGGCTTGTGTTTGATGGAAGTCAACTTTTCAGAAAGGATGGCAGCCCTGTTTTGCAGACATTAGTGGTGGAGAAGGTACATCTAGTTGAGGTGCTGTGCCTTGTTTCTCAATCAGAATAGTCAGAGTTTAACATCTAGCCATTTGCTCTTGTTCTGTTTTAACCTGTTTGTAAGATCAAGTGAAGAAGTATGTTGAGCTTCAGCACAATCAAAGGTCCTTTCCATCTTTGGGCGTGCTGGTGGCTCCTTCAGGATTAGAAGGAACTACAGCTCCATCTCTTTGGAGCGAGGAGCCCTTCTCCTGGCAGGCTGTGCAGATGATTTCTACCTGGAGCTTTTCAGTGTGCTCCTTTTGTGGTGGTATTTTCATCTGGGTTATTATAGAACCAATCTACTGTACCATGAAATTAAGTACAATGACACAGATGATGGGGAAGAGATGGCAAGGTTCAGTGAGTCAGGGTAATAACATCTCATTTCCTGAGGCTGAATTGCTGCTTTCATTTCATGTGCAGGTAATCGCTGTTTCTACTAGATAGGCTGGGACCAAGGGTGATGTAAAGATAAGCCCTTCATTCAGACTTCTACTCCCAGGTCCAAGACTTAATAACAGAATCATTGTCTGTGAAAGGACTTGAAAAAAATTTGAGTCTTGATAGAAGTATTTGAGAAAAAGACCCTTGCCTCTGGACACCTGGAATAGTGTATTTATTCTGAGGCTCAGCTGAAAAGAAACCAGGAAAAAAAATGATCCATGGTCTGGGAGAAAAGATCTCAAGCATTAAATATATATGAATCTGATAAATGGAAGTACAAACTCTTGGGATTATCAAAGGGTATAATCCCTGAAGTGCAAGAAGCTTATTTAAGATGATACGGTGATGACAGTAGGCTTGAGTTCAGAGAAATGGTGTCTGGGCAGAACAGCATCACTCCCCCAGACAGGGGCTGCGAGGTAATGCTGTGGAGCAGTTGTGGAGGGAAGTGGTGGGTGCATGACGTGTGGAGCAGAGCACTGTGGAAGAGCATTCTGGGGAGCAGCCAGCACCTGGAAGGTGAGTGCTGTGTCCAAGAGATGCAGCTTTCATTGCCAGTGGCTCTGCCAGCCTGCAGTGGAAGCAAAGGTGTCTGTCCCTGGGGCACGCTGTTAGGCAGGACCCCACCTGAGATGTCATGTGGTGGTAAAATTGTTGTTGAACCCAACTTGGCTCCATAAAAAATCAAGAGGAACTAAAGATTGCGACGTCTCAACTCTGGGATTTGACTGTCCAAAACCTGAATTTCAGTGATGATATTGCCAGTCTTAGGTGTAGCTTGAGAGTTGATGTGCACGTCTTGTTACCTGTACGGGGAGAGTGAGCACGGCGTGTGCTCCTGATGGACAGGGAATAGAATGTATATTCTTTCTCTTTCCCCTTTTCCTCCTCCCTCTGTGCTTTTCTACCATGGAGCAAGGGCAAGGCCAGCAGCTCCAGACTCTCCCCCAGTAGCTGTTTGGCAGAGGAATTTCACACCACTACCAGCACTGTGGTGGTGTTGCCAGCAGACTGGAGGTGAATCCCCCGGGATGGTGCTGCTTACCCTAACGTGTTCACAGCAAGGCAGCCTGAGGTGCTGCCAGCCCTGCTGCCAGCTGGGGGGAAAGCTGTCACATACTCCATGAGAACAGGGCTAATAACAGCTCGGGCTGTGGTTACAGGCTTTTCTCTCAAAACTCCTAGAAATTAAGCCCAGAAATTTTTCTGTGTTGTTTGCCATTCATACCATCTCTGCTTCCCAGCTGACTTCTTGTCCTTGCTCCTCTCTGGTGGAAGCTTAGGCTCTCTCCAGGATAAAGTGAGGCTTGAACTCCAGTGGTGTTCAGGGTTATAAACTGGAGCAGGGCACATGCCTTGCTTTACACTGACAGTGTCTGGATGTGGGGTCTCAAAGGTGCTTGTGTGTTCAGTGCACAGCTCTGAAAATGCTTCATTTTGCTTTTCTTTGATATGCAGCCTAACATGTCACTCTTTTAAGCTTTATTAGGAATATTATCCTCCAGATCAGAACATCTAGTAAAGCTGTTGCTCCTCTTCTCTAGGTTAACCACAGAGGAGTTTGTCCTCTGTGCCAAGACAGGGTTGTGAGCCTCTGCCATGTTAATGTGGTTTTGCAATCCCATTAGCCGTAGGTGACATTTTTTGGTGTCTGGGATATGCAGCTGCTGTTACTTTAGCAGTGTTCCTGATGGATGGGATCCTAGCCATTCATACCCTGCAGATGTGCCTGAGCCTGCTGTTCTGCTTGTTTCTTGCAGAAGCAAGGAGCCCTGTGAACCTGTGCAAACCCAACCCGTGCATGAACCAGGGCGTGTGCATCCTTGGGCCTGGGAGCTACCGGTGCGAGTGCCACGGCTGGGAAGGACCCCACTGTGAGAGCAGTAAGGATCAGCAGCTGGCAACCCCAGCAGGTGTCATCCCTTCTGCCCAGCCCCTCTGAACGGATCCCACGTCTCCACCTCTCCCCCGGGCAGAGGTGTGGCTGTAACTCTTGGACAGCTGTTTGGAGGCTGAGTCTTGGTGCTGTTGGGACCTCTGTCACATGGAGAGTGGAGAGGTTTGGGCTGCTGAAGGGAACAAGGGCTTCTCTCAAGAAGCTGTGCCCTGCTTTACATGTTCACTAAGTGAGTTGACTGTGAGGGGACCTGAAGAAGGTCTAATAATTTTTATAATCTTCACAGAATCACTATGGTTGGAAAGGAGCTCTAAGATCGAGTCCAACCATTATCTAACTTGCATCTTCTTCCATTCTGTTCTGTTCCTCTTTTCCCTCTGTACTGCTGGAAGAAACAATCCCTGTGCCCCTAGTGAGATGTTCTCAATTAAGTCTCTTTTTCCCCCTAGTACTGTGCTCTTCTCCAAAGTCCAGGAGTTCTGACTCACGCCATGGCCTCTAACATGTGCCAGCTAAGGCTGTGTGGGTGCTGCTTGAGTTGTAATGGATGGAGCATGAGCTTATCCCGTGGCCCTAAAGCCCTTCTCCCACGCCTGTGTTTCTGTTCCACAACAGGAGTTCTCCGGGGCGATTCTCCAAGATCTCTGGTCCTTCCTCCACAGCCCCATGTGCAGCAGAGCTCAGGTGGTGTGCAGAGCTTCTCCAGAGTCCCCCGGCACACCAGAAGACACGTGCATCAGAGACACTGACACAGATGTGCTGAGTGCTCCAGTTCCCTGCCTGGGAGCCCTTGCTGCCAGCCACCCCTGTCCTTGGCAGTGGCTGAGTTGCCATTCACAGCTCCAGCATTGCACAAACTGGGCTTCCCAGTGCTCTCTTTCTTTTTTAATTGAAGTAAATATTTGTGCTTAAATATTTATTATTGGCATTTTGCATTTCCTCATCCAGATTCTAGTGTTGTGTGATTTTTCTTTTTTTTTAAATTTATTTTTTTAACAGACTTCTTGAGAGGTCTTTGGTGTACTCTGAAAATATGTAGAAGTCTGAGCAATTCTGGAGTTCCCTGCTGAAATGGGGTGATGTGTATTATGTACAGGGAGCCAGGTGTTGGAGTGAATGGCTTGTTACAGGCTGGAGGAAGGAGGGAAGAGGAAGGAGAACTCATGATGAGCCTCATTGTGTTTTGTAAGTTGTCTGTACCTCTGTCTCCTCTGAATTTGTTTGGAGTGATCTAATATGGTTTAGCTTCATAGGCTTTTTGTAGCTGCATATTTTTGATAGGGAGGGGTTTGAAGAGGATTGGATTGGAAGAGTATTCAGTGGTTTATGGAACTGTAGGGCAGAGCTGTGACAGTTGGTGTGTGTTGCTGTTTTCAGCAGGTGTGTTAACTGTTTTTCTCCTAGGTTTGAGCCAGGTCAAATCCAGTTGCCTGTGTTTCAGACACAGCAGGTAAGGGCAATCCTGCAGACATTGCCAAACAAATGTCTGGGCTCTTGTAGTCTCTGGATGGAGCCACAGTTTGTACCACTCTGCTGGTCTCTGAACCTTGATCTGTCTAGTTTGGGGTTTAACGCCATTCCTCCTTTCCCAGCCTTGCATTTATTTGCCAGCCACAGTGATCTGGAGGAGAAAGGACCAGGACAATCTCCTGAGCAGCTTTGCATGGGTCTGGGAGCAGAGCAGGGCACTGCAGGTTGGAGGAGGAAGAGGCTTGGGCCTCTCCTCCCATATCTCATCCAGCTTTTCCTTTCTCCTCCTCCTCCTGGTCACCTCTTTGCTCTCTCTTTTGGTGCATATTTTTATCTTATTCTTCCTTTCTTGCCCATTCTAGGTCAAGTCCCACCTCTTCTTTTTGGTGCTGTTTCTATGGCTCAGAGCTTTGTCATGTTGCTTTGCTCTCCTTTTGGTGCTGGCTGGGGAGAGCAGCGTGCTTGTCCTGGCCTGAACCCAGACAGATGAGCTGAAGGGCATTTCTGCCTCCCTTTGTTGTTCTGAGCTGATCTTGTCCTCAACACAGCAGTGCTCTTTGCAGCACAAGCTGTCCTCTGGTGGGCTGCGGTGTCTCACGTGTCTCCAAAGAGAGTTTGGCCACATGCCTGCACCCTTCAGAGCATCAGCCTCACTGGATCACTGTATCAAATTGCCCATGAAGATGTAAGCTTTACGTAATTGCTCCCCCAGGGCCTGTGGTTCACACTGTCCTGTTGTTCTCTGCTGCCTTTCCCATGGCATCCATCACCTTGGGAGAGCAGGAGCAGCTCTGGACAGGGCCAAGGCAGAGACATAACTGTGACTGCCAACACTTGTGAAAATATCATCTATTGTTCCCAGAAGAAGAAAAATCCCTTCACCCAGATGTCCTGGCCCTGTGTTTGAATAGTAACATTAGATGTACAAAGAGAAAAACAAATTACTCTGCAGGTTTGTTGTCAAAAGAAGAATGGTCTAAAAGCTCTCTTGGGGCTGAAAGCTGGCACGGAGACAGCAGCAGCACTGTTGTACCTTGTGGGAGAAACCAGGCTAGGACAAAGGAGAATTTCCTCTCTCTTTTCACTGTCACTTCAGTAGATTGTCTGTATCCTAAGGCATAGCAAAATAAAGGCTTACTTGAAGGGCTGACATTTGGGATAGAAAGGGAAACCAATCTATTAATGGTCTCTTGTGGGGAGGATGACACAGAAGATGTGGTTTGTGTTTTATGGTGTAGAAGCACCCTTGGAGCTGGCTGGATTCCAGCCAGACTGCTCTAAAAACTCTCCTCACCCTCCCTGGGCATCCTCCATTGTAAGAAGGGTCCAAGACAGCCACTTCCCCCCTTGCTGCCCTGTTGGGTTTGCAGCTCCCAGATAGTTTCTCAGCTATAGTTGTGTCCAAGAGCATCGTTAATTTGCTCCTCACAGGCCTTTGTCCTCTGCAGGATCAGTGTTCCCTCTGACAGGAGCACATTTACATTGTCTGGCACAGCTCTGGAGCTGGGATGTGCTTCCTGAGGTGCTCAGATCTTTTCCTTGTACCTCTGTTGCCTGCAGCATAGTTGGTACAGTGCTGCTGAGAACTTTGCCTTGTGGCAAACAGGGTTTGGAGTAACCTTTGTAAGTTCTTTTGTTTTAATACATAGCTAGTACGTACATTTTTAGAGTGTGTGGACTTGTACTGGGACAAAGGATGCTCGCCTGGCTCCCGAGCTGGGGGGACCCTGTGTTTGTACCATCCTGCTGGTTTTAAGCAGAGAGAGACAAACCTCTCTGTGCACTCAGGAACTGCAGAGTGCAAAATCTCATGCTGGAGACAGCATTTTAATGCTGGATGGGGTACATCTAGCCCCATGCATCAGTTTCTCAGGTAGAGGTGGTATGAAAGATCAGAAACTCATGGAGGAGTTTCAGGAAAGCTGGTTCGTAAGGCCAGCCCTGAGCCTCTGGGTGCTTCTGGTTGATGTCTTGGTGCTCAAAATGCCCCAGGGTTCCTCATGCATCGAGGAGCTACATGTGCTGCGACTGTGACCTTCCTTCTGGATGCAGCTGGTTACTGAAGGCTTGGATCGTTGCTCAGATGGTGTCTGGCAGTGGCAGCACCCACCAGCTCTTAAACAGGATGAAGCACTTTGCAAGGTAAGAAAGTGGTGGGGCGTTGGGAGGGGACAGGAGAAGCCAAACTGATAACAAAGGTCAGGATATCTGTGATGCTTTTGGAGACCTGATGACCTGCTGATCACCCAGGCAAGCAGGACACTGCCCAGCAGTTGTTGGAGCTGTTTTCTTTTCCTTTCTAAGAATGTGAGTTGAAGATCCTGGCTAATTTCTATGCCCTTTCTCCTGCAAATTTTAATTTAAAAAGAGTAAGTAAGTGGCTTGAGTCTCTGCCATGGTGCCTTATAAAATTCACTCTCAGATTTGCTTTGATTCGATCATAAATGCTTAATGAGAACCTACCTGCTGGGGGCTCGTTCCCCTCGGGCCGGGTTGCTGTTTGAGGCGGGCACAGCCACCGAGGAGGTGGGGTCCCTGCAGAGCCAGGGCTGATCCTGTCTGGCAGCAGGGGAGCACAGGGGACCTCGCCTGTGCCAGGTGGTCACCAGATGTCTGGGCTGCTGTTGCTGCTGGAGCTGTGAATTACTCTTGCTCTGCAGGACTGCTGGATGCACCTTGGCTGGCTGTGAGCCATGTGCTGGCCTCAGGCAGAGTCTGTTCCTCCTTTAAGGAACTGGGATTTAAGTATGTGCCACAAATGTCACCACCCTTAACAGTAACAATAGGCATTCAGTTGTGTTAGGTGTCTGGTGGCAGTAGGAGCTCTGTCCCCCTACATGGCTGTGTCTTTGGGCCCAGTCCTTCAACGTGGTATTTTGTGGGATGAGACTGCATTGGGTCAAGCACAAGGGTCTTGTGGTGCTTGGGTGAGCAAACAGGCAGCTGTGTTTGCTACCATGGTGCTCCACAGGGATCATCGCCCAAGTAACAAGGGATAGGACAAGAGGAAATGGTCACAAGCTGTGCCAGGGAGGTTTAGCTTGGACAATAGGAAGCATTTCTTCACCAAAAGGGTTGTCAATCACTGGAACAGGCTCCCCAGGGAAATGGTTGAGTCGCCATCTCTGGAGGTGTTTAAAAGACATGTAGGTGAGGTGCTGAGGGACATGGTTTAGTGGTGGACTTGGCTGTGCTGGGTTAATAGTTGGACTCCATGATTTTAAAAATCTTTTCCAACCCAAATGATACAATGATTCTGCAAGAGGCAGAGGTGTGCTGGGGCCAGCTGGAGCCCATACTGAGGTGCTGTGAAGCATATATAAAAAAAGCATATATAAAGCATAGGCAATGGGCAGCTTCAGCTCACAAAACCAGCAATCCCAAAAGGAGGTGTTCTTTTGGGATTCCTGGGCTGAGATCCTGACAGGGCACTAATGGCCTTGTTGGCAGGTTTGTGTCAGTGGGTGGGCTGGGGAAGGCAGGGGAGCAGGACCTTTCCCAGCACTTTGTCCCATAGCTGTGGGGCCTTCCCAGGCTGGCAGTGCTATGGCCACCAGAAGCTATTTCACAGATGTGGCTTCTGTAGACCGTCCTCAACCTTTTCCTTTACTAACTCTTTTCCTTCCTTTCCAGCTGAACCCCATCCTGGTTTTCCCTTCAGTGGCTGCAGCAGGGACCAAGCATTGCACACAGTTGCTATCTAGTGGCCAGAGGGAGGTACTGGGTGCATTCCTCTCTTGGTTTTGTGCAAGAGGACTCTGCTACAGAGACACAGGCAGGAACTTGTTATGTGTATCATGCAAATTGTCAGGGTTAGTGCTGGTTTTCAGTGGGTTACCTGCCTGGATTTTTTTTTTCTTGAGGGTGTAGTCACTCTAGAGGAATAAATTATTTAAGATATAGTCCATTGCAGTTGTAGACAGCATAGCTAAGGAACACTGGAGTAAATAACAGTGCTGGAGGGGGTGGTGGGGTGGTTTTGCTGTATTTGAAATCTCCTGGAAAGTAGAGCAAGGAGAAGCCATGTCACAAAGAAAAAACACTGCTAATATACTCAACATTTTATTACAAAACCCTCTAAAGCGCCACTTTATAGGTCACAGTTACAGTAAAGGAAATGCCTTCATTAGGGAAACAATGGGGACACAGGGACCTTTTTTAATGTTTCTTGTCTTGGGAATATGTGTTGCTCAGGACTTGTCGATGCTTACCAGCCCCTGGTGGAGAGAGCCCAACAGGACTGCTGAAGCTGACTGGGCTGTGGTGGGGAAAGCAGAGCTACTCTCATCCATCCCTGCCTCAGTACCACTGTGAAATGTCTGGACAACTCCTGGAGGATGGCAGCAGCATATATGGTGAGAGCACGGCACTACACATGTATTCAGGGTGTAGAGAGGGTCTCCTGCCAGCTCATCATGGGTCAAAACAAAAGCTTTGTGGTGCCCATGGCCTCCCTGTGCTCTGCAGAGAAAAGTCCCCTAGGTCCTGAACCAGAAGTTTGCTCGAGTTTTTCCTGTGTGCAAACCTTGCACGAGGATGGGCCTGACAGCTGGGGCTTGGGTACTCCTGAGACCTGGGGTGAGAAATTCCTCCCATCTGCACCACAGTGGGGACTTTCAAAATAAAAAAAAAAAAAAAAACAAAAAGTGAGGTCACCTTGCTTGCCTCCAAGTGCTTTGTTGCACCCCAGCTCCATGGTAGTGCCAAGCAAGCCCAGAGCCTCTCATTCCCCAAGTGCCACCACCAGCTCCAAGTGTCAGTGGCCCCCCAGTTGCTGGGCCTTTGTGCAAGGAAGGAGCAGCCCTTCAAAGAGATGGTGTGGGTCCCATCAAAGGTGTTCAGGGGTTAGGAAGGTACAGCATTTTCCCTGTTTTTCTTTACCCTGGGTCTGGGTGCTGCTCATCAGTGTAGCTGCAGGACCTCAGGAACAACCCAGCCAGGGTACCAGTGCTACTTGAGCTTTGCAGGGTTGGAAAAGAGCTGCAGCCCTGGCACAGTCAACCCAGTTGTGGAGCCTGAGCTCCAGTGCTGAAGGACCATCAGAGGAGACAGGCAGAGGTGTCTCTAGGCCATCAGGCATGAGAGAAGGTTACAGGGAGGAAGGGGTGCAGCAATATGCCTTCAATGTCTCTAAGTTTAGCAGTCTCAAATGTCCAACATCTCTCATTAGAAAGCTTGGCTAGGGCAGAGAGAGGGGGCTTTGTAGGCCACACTGTCAGGGCCCAAAGGTATTAAGTTCAATAGTTTGGAAATGAGGGTGACAGCACCAAGGTGGCCAGCAGCCCACCAGAGACATGGCCGTGCAACCTCTCCTGCCAGGCCTGGAGGAGAGCAGATTGTACAGCTGTGGCTCTGCGAGGACCAGAGGGCATCAGGAGAGCTGTGCCCACAGCTGGAGCACAGGGACAGCTTTACCCTCCTCCCCCAGCACAGGGCAAGCCCTGAATGACATGCTGGGGTCCAGCTTCCCCACCCCAGACTGAACAGCCCTGCGACTCTGGTAGATTAACAAACCTTCAGATAGGATGATTTTTTTTTTCTTTTCAGAACAAACTTCTGGGGTGAAGCAGACCAAGATCTTAAAGAAAATTAACTGAATCTTCTTGGCAGATCCTCTTCGCCCAGAGCTCTTGGTGGCACTGGTGTGTAACACAGATTTACAGCATGAGAAGGTGAAGAGGAATCTTCCCCAGTGTCCTGGCAGAGCTCCAGCGGGCTGTAGGACTAAGCACATGCTGGGATGCATGAGGACCAATTAAAAATGTCCCCTGGACAGGCTGCTGTGTGCTTCTCTTTCTTGTCTCTAGCATCTCTTGACTGAAGGCTGGATGGAATGCAGCTGAGTGATGACTGGCAGCAAGACAGGTGAGATTTCAGTGGACTGCAGTTTGCCATGACAGGTTGAAAACCACCAGAGTATAAAGCACAGCAGAGGCCCCTTCTGAACCCACTACTACTGTCACTAATATAGAAACCTTAATAACTCATTGATAAACCTTCAGAGTAGAAATACACAGAAACACTCCTATGTACAGTAACATTCTTGTTTACATCAACTGGGTTAGGAATTTGATGCAAGGATTGCCACTGGTGGTTATTGTTGTAGCTACATGATTGGGACTTGTCTGGAAAGAGCGAGGTCATTTGGGATAACTCGTCTCAGCAGCTGCTGACTCCATTGCTGCATCTGAGCAGTTGGTGCAGGGTGGAGGAGGCTCTTGGTGTGGGTTGTGGTGCACACCCAACCTCCACCTACAGATGATTGAATCCCCTTGGCCATGCACGGCCAATTCCAGTCTTTAGTCCATCTCTGAAAAGCGTGGTTCTAACTAGCTCCCTTCTTCTCCCATTCCTGCCAAGGAATAAAGGCAGATTAGTCAAAAGGTTAAGTCTGGCAAGTCACAGTAGCTGTGATGTGCACAGGAGCAACTCAGTCATCTGGTAAGTCAAGTGGTTTTGGCCACAGCATGGGCCAGGGATGTCTTTTCAGTTATAAGCAATACACATTAATTTTAATCACAGCTAGGGCAGAGGTGAAAAGGCCAGAGCAAATCCAAGCTGCCCTGCTCTGAGTGGTGCTTGGTTAGGGGTACTTCCCAGATGCCAGAACCCCCATCTCAGCCCTGTCCCACCACAGCTATGAGGGAGAAGCAGCAGCTGTCCTAGCTGGGTTTGTCTCCCGTTACCTTTGCTTTCTGTAGCACTGTTCCCTTCCCTGTCACCATGACGGATAGGGGCCGGTTTTTTAAAGCTGTTGCTGAATTGACTGGTGAGTTCTCGGCACTGTTTGCTGGAGTGGCAATTTTTGCCTGAATCTGCAATAAAAATAGAAATGGTAATGATGTCAGACTCCCAGAGGAGCAAGCTGCCTTTCCCCACCATCTCCAAGTCACAGTCACACCCTGCTTGAACCAGGCAGATTCTTTTCAGTGACATGCCAGTTTTGAAATACCACTAGGATATGTGTGTCTGGTGTGTTTAGGCCTGCTGAGGACTCAAGCACAGGTGAAGAGCAGGCCTCAGGTGGTGACCATCTCTGTTTTAGAGGTTCCCCAGAGGAATTCAGATGTCTGGATCTTCCCACAAAAATTCCCACCCCCTTGGCTTAGCTGAGCTGGGTCCAGACCTGCATGGCCCCAGAGGGTGTTGTTCAAGGTCCTGCAGGAAAATGCAGTCACTCTCCTGAGCCCCAGCCCCCTTTCACCTTCCCATCGCTGCTGTCCTCTGGTTATTATATTATTGGTTTAGGTATATTAGTAACATAATCCATACCTTTATATAGGATTACATATTATAATAATATGCTGCTGTTATATTGTTAGTCAGGCTGAGGTGGTGTGACTGCCTGGCTGCTGGAAGGCTGTGTGCCTCCCGGGGTGCTCCCCACCTACCCGAGGGGCTGCGTTCTCCAGGTGTGTGGTGTCCACCGCCGTGCCCAGCGTCACGGGGCCGGACTCTGCCTTCTTCAGGTTCTCCTTCACCTCCACCAGGCTCAGCTCCAGGTCCACTCTCCGGCTCTCCTTCCTTTTGCATTCTTCTTCTATCTCCTTCAGCCTCTGCTCCAGGCTCTTGTCTGTGAAGGGAGGGATAACTTGGTGCTGGCTGGGGACCTGGGGAGCTCATGAGGGGAGCAAGGACCAGGGCATGTCCTGTAAATGTTCCTTATGGTTTGCCCCAAGAGGGACTGTGACAGAGCAATCTCTTGCTGTAGTGCAGTTTGGGTTACATGGTTTGACTCAGAGAACCAGAACTCCCCTCTCCCCATTCTGGTCCTGGTTGTGACAGGTTCATTGCCCCCTCCTTCCCCATGGTCCCACCGTGGCTCATTTCCACACATCACCCTTTGCCATGCTCTACCTGTGCTGCCCCCGAGCATTTCCTTCAGCTCCCGCCTCTCCTTGCGCAGCTGGGTGAGCTGGCCCCGGATTTCATCCTTCTCCTTCTCCAGCCTCTCCTTCTCCTCTGTGAAGCGCTTCACCTCTGCCTCTGTCCTGTTCTTGCCCAGCTTGGTCTCCACGGCGGTCGCTGGAAACAACCCACCAAAACAAGCTCAGGCAGGGGAAGAAGCAGGACAGAAAACATTTTTGGGTGCTTGGAAATGGAATGAGCGATGCTCTGGAAAGTCACCACCCAGAAGTCTCATCAGCCCCTTGGGCACCGTCAGGCTCCGGCATAGCAGAGCAAGCTGAACCGTGGTCCAAACCTCACGGCTGGAGCAGCACCTC
>NW_008619012.1:1101-21107 GCF_000691845.1 Merops nubicus | reverse complement strand
GCCGCCGGCCGAGCGCCTCCTACTGCGCACCCCCAGCAGCATCCCTCTCCCCCTCCAGTTCTGCCTGCCCCGCCGCCAAGATGCTGCTTTTGCTGCTGGGGATCATCGTGCTCCACGTCACCGTGCTGGTGCTTCTCTTCGTCTCCACCATCGTCAGTGTGAGTACAGGCTTTCCTCCGGAAAACTCTTTTTTTCCATCTGTGGTTTGTTTTCTAGCCCGGCTTTTAGCCCGAAACCTTTACTGGCTGCTCACTGCTCTTACTGACTGGGGGTTGGGAGAATTTTGCACCCAAAGCTCTTCCCGGGTTGGTGTAACCGGTGGGTTTCTCAGCTGTGTGCCGCAGCAGGGGCTCGGAGCATCCCCCTCAGTATGGAGGAAGGCGTTGAAGCCCCTCGTCATCATCCCCACACTGCTTCCCATCAGGGAGCAGCTCCCCTGCCAGACTCCCCTCCATGGGGGTGACACTGCCTTCCCCTCTCATGAAAGAGCTCCACCTGCTAACAGGCTCCAGCCCGCAGGACCAGTACGGCCAGTCTGGAGCAAAACCACTTGAAACGGGGCTGGTTTGGGCTCCTCAGCACCAGCAGTTTTGCTCTCCAGCTCCGCTCTTCAGGTGGTGTGAGTTAGTCTGCTAGCCCTGAGGGGTGATTCTCAGGCTTTGCAGGCAGTGGGGAGATGGAGGGCTGGATGCTGCATGGAGGGTTCCCAGCACCGTGCTCAGTCTACAGCTCAGTTAATGTAGGAAGAGGTTTCACTTGTGGCGTGGTGAATTCCAGGCCTGCTTCACCAGGTCCTTCTTTCCCTTTTTTTTTTTTTTTTTTTTTTTTAAATTTTTGGCTTTGGTTTGGTGTTTTTTTGGACGGTAGTACTCGTAGAAGACGTTACAAAAATCTTCCGAGTCATTAGATATCACGTGGAAGCATCCAAAGAGCCAGGCCAGGCACCAGGCGAGCACGGTGGAGGGGAGGGAAGGGCACGTCCCCCGGGGGACTCACTCCACGCTCAGAGAATAAAGAGCTTCTGTTTTTCTGCCGTTGAGGTGAAAGCAGCTAAAAGCAAATAGCAGGATTTACTTTCCAAACCCCTTTCTAAATTAAAACACGTGCCTGGCAGTGCCCAGCCGGGCACGGGTGTGTTGGCACGTGCTGGGGCTGCTGGGTGATGAACTTTTTGGGGGGGATGTGGCCACTGGAGCCTGCTGACGGGGCTATGTCTCTTGGCAGCAATGGCTGGTGAATGGCGAGCACACGGCGGATCTCTGGCAGAACTGCACCTCCGGTAGCGTCTTCCACTGCCTGACATCGTCCACGAACGGTGAGTGCTCCCCAGGGCACCGCTGCCCCTCACTTCTCTTCTCCTCCCAGGACCTGCGGAGGAGAATTTGGGTTGGCACGTTATTGGTGATTGCCTCTTGCTTTTCCTCGCACCCCTTTAGTTGTTCCCTCGCACCCCTTTCGCTGCTCTGTCCCCCGATGTCTGCTCTGGTCCTCGTGGGGGGACACGAGGCTGGACCAGCAGCGGGGGGGTTGCTCCCCCCGGCCTGGGTGGTCCCTGATGTTACGATGGGGCTCAGCGTGGGTACCAGACCCCATGCCCGTCTCTCTGCCCTGCTGCCCTTGAGCTGTGGGGCAGCTCCCGGCAGCACCACAGCAGGGTGTTCAGCACCCTCGGACGCATCGAAGACCACTGGCTCAAGCACTTTTTGATAGCCTCCTGTTATTAGCCCATTTTGATGACACTCAGATTTACAAACGTGGAGGGGGGTTCGCTGGGGGGCTGTTGCCCTGCTGGGAGCAGAGAGGCTGATTTCAGCACGTCTCCCTCTTGCTCCTGTTGTGACAGTGTTTTAAAGACACCCGTGGTGCCCTGAGGGCAGCCTGGACACCCTGTCTAGAGAGCTGCCAGGCTGAGATTTTGAGCACGCTCCTCACCCTATGTTTCACTGCTGAGCATCACTCGTGGGGTTTGCTGAGCTCAGCAGAGGAGGAGTGCTCACTAAGACTCCATGATGCAGCTTCTGGTAGTACCTGGTGACACCTGGAACACTTGATGTGTGCTCAGGGAGTCAGGCAAGCCTGTGCCTCAGTTTCCCCAGAAGACAGGGCTAATGCCAGCAGTGCTGCATCCAGCATTTGTTTCCAGTTAGCTCAGGTTTTTGTTTTCCTTTGGAAACAGCGTAAGCTGTGAAACCAGTTGTGAATCACACCAGTGTCACTGGGAGTGAAGCCACACTGTGCTGGAAGCGTGGTCCTGGTGTAGGAGCAAAGCAATGCCACGTGGTCTTGGCAAGGCAGGAATGGTCTCACTTAATGCTTTCAAAGGGTCTTATGGTGATGTGAGGCTCTCAGAAGGTTTTGGAGCTTCAGGTCACCCCAATCCCCAGCCTGCTGGGGGCACAATGCTCACGGTTTCCCCACGTGGGGAGGTGGGTGTTGATGCTCCCCCTCCCCGGCTGTTTCCCTGCACTGGCCCAGCTCTGGTTTTGGTGGGAGTGAAGCTGCCGCCGCGGGTCTCTGCTGACGCCTGCTGGTGTCCAGCCCGGCCGGGAAGCTGCTGGATCCCATCCCAGCCGAGGAGCCTTCTGGAGCCCTGGCCTTCATCAGCAGTTGGCTGGTGCTGGCCATCTGCAGCGTAGACAGGCCAGTCACACGGTCTCCAGAACTGCTGACCTTGCACTTATTGTTCCCCCCCACCCACCCAGGGTCCCCGAGCAGAGAGCTCTAAAGCCTCCCCAGACCTTTCATAGAATCATAGAATCATTTAGGTTGGAAGGGACCTCCAAGATCATCAAACCTGCGCTGCTTTTTCTGGATGTTTGCAGGATGCTCTGTGTGGGGAGTCGTCAGTGTTGAGAGGGGCTTGTCCAAAATGCTGTTAGGGTGGTTTCTTCTATGTCTGATTGGTATTGCAAGTCTCTATTACTCTGTTCCCAGGAGCTACTCAAAGAGAGACTTCCCCCTGGATCCTTTCAAGTGATTAATTTTTTTCATCATTAAAGGGACTATAGTCAAGATGACTCTGCTAAAAAGGCCATCTTTTGGTTGGCAAGGTGCCCCAGGGGCTGCTTTTTGAGTAGAAGTGCTTTGTTTTCAAGTCTTGAAGAGATCTCTGCCAGCTCTTATTTATGTGGAGGCTCTGGTCTGGCATCAAGAGAAGGGGGTTTTCTTGGGTAGAAGCTTCTGCCACCTCCACCCTGCAGCAGAAGTGTGGGAGGAGTGCTGCTGAGGACAGTATTCACCTGGTGGGACCCTGGGTGCAGGATCCAGAGCTCAAAATCAAAAGGTATCTCCTAGGCTTACACAAAGCTTTTAAAATCTCTTTATAAACCCATAATAATAATAATAATAAAAAAAAAAAACAACAGAGGGTGTAGCATCCCTGCACCCTCCCTCCCTGCTGCCCATGGCCAGCCCCTTGCTCCCACCACCCAAGTGCTGCCAGGTCGGCCACTATTTGGGGTGACAGTGGGGACACAAGGTGGGGATGCTGAGGCAGACCCACCTCTGTGGCATACGCTTGGCTCTTCCCTGCTCCCTGTTGCACTCCTCAAGCTCTCTCTGCTAGGAACATGCTTACTTTCAAAAACATGGAATATCCTATAGACCACAAACCGTTCTCATTTAAACCTCTCCCAAGTCCCAGGCTGTGCAGGAGACGTTGGCTTGCGGAAAGCCTTCAGAATTTGTTTCTCTGTGCCAAGGCCGGTGCTTAACGGTTAATCGCAGAGTGCCAAGGTCTGCTCTGGGCTAAGAGCAAGAAATCCTCCCTTGGGAATTTTGGCAGAACTTGATCTTTACGTAGAAGCAGTTTTTCTTCTGGCCATCACAGTGGCCTCTGTAGTGTGGTGATTTGTGCCTCTGGTTTTGCAGAGGAGTGGGACTCAGGACGTGTGGAATTAGCTAGGTCTGGGCCTCGTGTTTTCAGCATGGCTGGGAGCTTTGGGGGTTCTGCTGTAGCACCAGAGTGGTGGGTTCGTTGTGCTGAGATGCTCCCCTTGGTCTCAGCATGGATGATCCTACTCTTCCCCATGGTACTGCCACACAGGGACCCTTGTGGGTTCTCAAAGAGAAGCTGAACTGGCTAAAAACAGGTGCCAGCAAGATTTTTTTGTGTTTAACACTGGGACGTGTTTGGGACCGTGCTCCTCAACTTCTAGAGTATCCCATAGGGATGAAATAAGCAGCAAAACAACACAAGGGTTGACCTTGGGAGGACTGTCAGCACGTGTCTCCCGGGGATACCAGTGGACCTGGGGTGCAGGATGGAGCTGGCCTCAGTGCAGGCTGAGCTCCCACCTCTCAGATTCCTCTTGGCACAACTTCAACCCCTGCGTGTGCGAGGGCTGGGTGGATCTGATGGGCTCGAGCCCAGGGAGGGAGGAGGAACCGCCGGGCCGGGGGCAGATGCCCACTTCTTCACCTTTCACAACTGCCTGCTTGTTGCTTCCATTTCTGCCTTTGCCTGCTAGATAATGACTTTTTTTAATTCGAGAGGCCCAGAACTATGGAAAAAATGTTGCAATCTTTGCTTCACTTGCGCTGTCAGACATTCCTGGACAAGACTTATCTGAAGAATTCATCTCTGAATCCCAGAACTGTTCGTTGGCTCTGTGAGCCCCTGGCCGGCACGGGGCACGTGCCCTCACCCGGTCTGCTCGAGTGCTCTTAAGTAGCTTCCACCCCAAATTTCCAGACAGTGATTTATTTTTTTTTTTCCCTCCAAAAAGGGCCTTTTCTCTCCACAACTGAATTCTTTCTCCAGACAAGAAGGTTTTTTTTTCCTGCTACTTTCTACTGCTCTTCCTCTGATTTTGGGGGGAATGTCGAGCGTGGGGAAGCAGTGGGGGCCTCAGTGGAGATCTCTACATCCTTCTGTAATGTCAGCAGACATTTTTCCTGGTGTTCTTTTACCATTTCTCCTGTCGCTGCTCTGTGGCTTTTGCATGACTGGTTTGTTCACAAGCAGGCTGGTGGTTTTGGGCATTTTTAAAGAGAAAAGAAAGACCCAAACCTTGGAAAATAAGTAGGCTGCCAATCCACAAGATTACTAAGTGCTGTGAGCTGTACAATGCTGATGATTTGATGTGAGGTCCAGGAGCAAAGCCCAGGTGGGTTGTCTGTAGCAGAGATCTGCCCTGGACCATCCAGGTGGGCAGGGGTGGGACCTCCCATCGATGGGGCAGGCACCAGGGGTCACCCCGTTCTTCTGCACATTGACCTTCCCTCTCCCAAAGCCCCCTTGCTCTGACAGACAGGACCCTAAGCAGCACTGCTGCTGCTCGAAATGCATCTTCTTTCTGCTGGAGGAGGCGGGAGAAATCTTCATCCCTGGAACGAGGCAGGGGCATCCCTGTGCTGACCCATCGGCTGTTCCCAGGAGGAATTATACTGCTTCTTCTCCACTTTAAAGTGCATAACTGGAACATCTGAACCCATGGGTTTTACTCTTCTAGGCCCCTCAAGAGTGGCTTTGCTGCTTTTGTTCTTTCGGACTCTTCCAGCAGTGTTGGACTTGCATGATATAGAAAAGTTATGGAGAGACAGGTGCTGTTTAACTCTTTAACTTGCTGTAATCCTTTTTTTTTTTTGTGGCTGAAGATGATGTTGTGAGGCTGTGTTGAAGCCTTGCACTGAGGAAAATAATTTCTCAGTGTCTCATTCCATTACTGATAGTGAGTATAAATGATGTGAATAAAAAGATGCGAGCAAATTTGTCCTTGCTCACTGCAAGGGGGTTGAACTTGATGGCCTTTAAAAGTCCCTTCCATCTGCAAGCATTCCATGATTTGATGAAATTCCCTCCAGCCCACGGGAAAAACAGAGGCTGCACCAATGGGATCAAGAATTTATCACTGGTGAGGGGACATCTCTTAGTGCAGGAGTGTGAGATGGAGGGGATAATCCAGTCACCCTGGCAAGTGAGAATTTCAAAGATTTCAAGATTCGAAGATTTAAAGCATGGTGCCAGCTTTTTATTGAAGGCTGAAGTTCCCTCCTGCCCTTATGCTGTGGGTCTTGCTGTCTGTGGGCCTTCTGCTTTATTTCTGCTGGGCAGCTGCAAAGAAGAAATTTAAAAGAATTTACCACAAGAAATTCCCCATATATAAGGGTGCTGAAGCTGTTCTAGTGAAGCCATGAGGTAAAAAACTCATAGTTTGTGTGGTAGCATGTAGCCTTTGTACATGAGGTTCTAGCCATCAGCTGGCCTCGTTCAGCTTGTGGATCACATCCCCTGATCTTGGGACATCTCTGATACCTTCAGGGTCTTTGCAGTGGTGTTGCAAAGAGGTGGCCTTTAACCTCAGGAGTTTGTGGGTACAAGGAACCCATGTTGTAATTAATAATGGATAACCTTGGCTTAACCCAGGCAGGGTCAAACCCCTCTCTGGCTGTAGCTTGCCCCTTAGTTGTCTAAAACAAACTGTGGGGTATTCCAGGAGAGTATTTTGTATTTCAGGTCAGTTGCTGCCTGGTATAACCAAGCTGCCTGCGATTGGAAAGGGATTTCCTCTGCTTAAAACCTGGTTTTTGTTGTTGCTTGTTCTTCTCACAGAGAGCCTTCCTCTATAAGGAGAGGTAGGCAGCCAGTGCTGCTTTCCTTCTTTCACTACTCCAGAGCTCTTTGGCACCCTTATTTCTGCATAAATGGAGGGGTCAGTCAACCTTCCCTGCTGGGTGGGGGGCTTTGGCCCATGGAAGAGGAGCAAAAGGGAGTAATAAGGCAGACCTGTGGGCAAACCATGACTGCAAGCCCAGAAGAATGGGTGGGGGAGCCCACTGTAGAGGGGAATGCTAGAAAACCCTTAATCCCACAGTATTTTCTGGCTTGATGAGATTCTGGGGTACTCCCATGGCCACAAGCTGAGTGTACATCTGTGACATGCCTGTGGCTCGGGGCACCACTGCTCCCCATCCCTGCTCCTGATGCCTGGACTTGAAGCTAGTGGGCATTGGTACCTCAGCCCTTTGGAGGACCTGAGCCTGAAATGATGTGTCTACCACCTCATCTTGCTCTCACACACAAGCCAAAAGGAGGTTGGAACCACCACGCCAAGGGTCTTGGAGAGGAGCTGCCTTGGGCATTTTGGAGCTGTTGGAAGGTGTTTTTGAAGTTTTTCATGGTGCCAGCAGCTTTCTGCTGCCTCGGCAGCCCTGGCAGTTGTCTCAGTGGGATGTGAGCTTTGATGGTTTGATGGGACATCTGAACGTGGCAGCTCTGGAGAGCTACGGACCTCCTGGCCTCAGGGATTTCTGGGATGGAGCATCGAGGAGAAGGCAAAAGGGTGGACAGTTCAAGAAGAGGACAAGAGCAGAAAGGAGGCCTTTGAGAGTTTTGTCTCCCTCTGAAGGGAGCTACAGAAGAGGACCAGGAAGACTTGGGCAGGAATTGCAGCACTGTGTTCATTCACTGCCTGGCCCTTACAAACACCTTGGGAGCTCTTTAAAGCCACCCTTCTCTGATGGGATTTCCAGGAATACCTTGATCCAGCAACTTACTGTCCTCTCCAGGGAGTGGACATAAAAGCATAGGAAGGAAGCAACTGTTGGGTGAAAAATCTGCTTTTTCCAGCCTGGGCATCCAGCAGCCCTGAGCATGGCCAGAGAAGGTTTGACCTTGTGCTGGAGGGAGGTCCGGAACCAAAGGAGAAGAAAGTTAGAACCTCATGGGCTTCTTTTTTCCCTAGGAGAGTTTAGCAGCTCTGTAGGATGTGGCTGATGAGCTGTGATGCTGTTCTCATCAAGAGGAGAGAGGTTTGCATGGAGCAGTGGGGCTGTGGGTGGCAGTGGGGGGTCTGTACTGCAAGGGCCTGAGCTTTTGTGCCTTTCTGGGTTGCTACAGCAAGTTGCCAAGGGGCAGTAGTCTGAATTTCAACCCCAGAATGATGCAACTGAACAGATATTTCTTCCTCTGCAGTTCCCCCTTTTCAGCCCTCTTAAGGGGTGTTTGAATATCAAATTTTAAAACCATTGCAAGCATCTTGTGATGTGACCTGTCCTCTTCATGGGCAAGGACGGAAGCCAGGCTTGGGTTCTTGATCAGACCTCAAAGCTTGAGTATGCTTTGGAAAAACTCTGCTTGGAAAACATCTGTTTTTTTCTGGGCTGGTACCTTTGTGCCAGTAGATGCACGTGCTGTTCCTGACCCTGCTGATGTTTATTTGCAGCATTTGAAGGAGCAGGTTCTACCATGCAGATGTGGTCATGAATTTCCCCTCCCTCTAGTTTCGTATAGATTATATGCTCTGGTTGCCTCCTTAGTGGGTGTTTTCTTCCCCAGAAGTGGTTGATTTTTAAGTGTACAGTTGGTGAAGGGAAAGTTATATGTGCAGACTGCTCCCATCAGCTGCAGGGCTCAGCACAGGGGTTTTCTTCATGCATGGAGTTAATGTAGTGATATCTCCCAGCGAGCGTGTAGGCACAGATTGCTCAGATAAGTTTCTTTTCAGTTTGCCTTTCTGATTCCGCCTTGCTTGGCTGGATTGAATGAGGACAGGGTGGCTATGAGAGAGCAGTGAGTTAAACCCTGGGGAGCTGATTCTCATCCTTTAAGGCCAAGGGCATGTTTTTGCCAGCCCTGTCAATCCTGCTCAGCTGCACCCCTTGTCCAGGTGTAGAACACCCCTGGAAGCAGGGCTGGGGCTTTGCTGGAAGGGAATGGGTTAGCTACTGGCTTTTGGGGGGCTAATTTTTGCTCTAGGTTTCAGTTTTTGGTCTAGGTTTCAATTTCTGCTCTAGGTTTCTGCTCCAAGTTTCTTTCTTTCACCTTAGATTTTAGGGCAGTTAAATGTGGTCTTCAGCATCCCCAGGGTGAAGTCTTTTCCCTGCTTTTAGAAGTGGGGGTGCGAGCACATTGGGGCTTGCAGAGCTTAGGGAAATTTTCAAATTTGTTTTGTAAAAAGTTCATACTTTGTTTCTGGCTGCCTGAAAGGACTCTAAAAACGCTGCCAGTGGGTCCTCTCCGGAAGCGGCGTGTAGGGTGTTATCTGTCCTTTCCACTCTGCTTCCTTTTCTTCCTCCTCCTGAAGAACAAAGATATAAACACAGAGCTGCAGAGATGCAGGAGAAAAAATGGAATAACCGACTGGCTGCCCAGGGGAAACCACAAATAACAGTCTGCGAGTAAACAGTGGTGACAGCCCCGTGGGACAGCTCATGGGGCTCAGACCTCCCTGCGGGGAACTCGCTTTTGTTTTATCAGCCTCCAGGTAGGACACACAGCACTAACACCACAGGAGTTAGAAGGATAGGGTTTGAGGAGGGAACAGTCCCATCTGCAGTTGTAGAGGTGTTTTCAGATGGAGGAAGGGCGATTACCTGCCCTCAAACAGCTAAAGTCTGTGGGCAGCTGGGCTTGAACTGGGTGGACATGTAACATCTTGCACTGGTGGGTCTGTGAGCCTCGAGCTGGGGATCCCAGCTCTCGTTTTTCCCAAGGAGCCCAGTGACAGGCACCCAAGGGCTGGGTGTGAGCGTGCCCAGAGCTCTGCTCTGTGGGATCATCTCCCCGTTTGATGTGAGTGCTGCTCTGCAGGGCAGCGTGGCTGGCTGCCCAAACCACCCCCCCATGTCACGGTGGGCTTCCCCCCCTCACTCAGTGCCTGCCTTTGTGTTCCCCTGACACTGCTCTTTCTTACAATGGGATTTTGCAAAGCCCTTGTAAATCGTTTGCATTCAGAACTGAAAAATGAGGCACGGGGAGGCGGATGCAATTAAAAGGGCAGCTCAGCTCGGCTCAGCTTTCCGTCTAGACAGCCTCCGAAAATAACCGGCAGTTGGAGCACCCACCTCGGAGCAGAAAGGACTCCTCTCTGGGCTGGATCCCACGGCCTTTGAAATCACAAAAGAGCTGGCTTCCTGGGCCAAACTGCAGGGCTTGGGGCTGGGCAGGCTTTGGCTCAGCCGGTGCGTGGAGCTGGACGTGGCTTTAGGGCTTGGGAAGGGGTGAAATGAAAGCTCAGCTTCCCAGACCTGGGGTAGGAGCCCTTTCTGAGAGGCTTAGGTGGAGAGGAACTTGATGAAGTTCACCAAGGGCAAGTGCTAAGAGTCGAGCACGTGGGGAGGAATAACCTCCTGTACCAGTATGGGTGAGGGGTTGGCCTGCTGGGAAGCAGCTCTGTGGAGAAATACCTGGGAGTGCTGGGGTAAGTTCAGCATGAGCCAGCAATGGGCCCTTGTGGCCAAGGAGGCCAGTGTTGTCCTTGGGTGCATTTAATGAAGCCAGCAGGTCGAGGGAGGTTCTCCTCCCCCTCTACTCTTCCCTGGTGAGGCCATAGCGGGAGTACTGTGGCCAGTGCTGGGCTCCCCAGTGCAAGAGAGACAAGGAGCTACTGGAGAGAGTCTTGCACTGTGGAGGCTACAAAGATGCTGGAGGGCTGGAGCATCTCTGTGCCCAGGAAAGGCTGAGAGCCCTGGGGCCATTTAGCCTGCAGAAGAGAAGACTCAGAGGGGGTCTGATCAATGCTCATCTGGGGCCAGACTCTTGTCAGTGGTGCCCAGTGACAGGACAAGGGGCAGTGGACACAAACTGGAACCCAGGTAGTTCCATCTAAAAAGAAGGAGAAAATTCTTTCCTTTGAGGGTGCCCAAGCCTGGAGCAGGCTGCCCAGAGAGGTTGTGGAGTCTCCTCCTCTGGAGAGATTCCAAACCCTGCTGGACACCATCCTGGGTGACCTGCTCTGGGTCCCCTTGCTTTAGGAGGATGAGATGATTTCCAGAGAGCACTTCTAAGCCCCACCATGCTGTGACTCTGTGACTGCAATTCAGGAGCTGGACCATCCTCCAACCATAATTCTTTGACCCCATCTGAACAATAATTTTTAATTATTGTTTTTTTTAGCAGCTCTTGAGCTGCCTCATCCCCTCTGTATCCCACTTGGTTGAAAATGGCCAGAGCTGAAGGATCAGGTGTGGTCGAGCCAGGGGAGTTTCCCTACCTGGTGAACTGAGATAGACAAAATATAGGGGACATTTTTGGCAAGGCCCATTAATGCTGCAGAGCAGTTGGGCATGGGAAGCATGGAAAGGAGGGGAAGGAAGAAGCTGTTTGCGATGGGCAGAGGCTGCTCTGGGTGGACTCAAGCTCCTGTGGTAAGTGGGGCCTGAATCTGCTCCACTGCACAAACACCCAAACAGAAGATGCAAAGACACGAGGCAGGATTGATGGTCCAAAATCCAGCAGCCCAGACGTGACTCAGTTGCACAGGATGTTCCTGCAGGGATGGGTTTGCTGGAAGGCGTGGATCTCTCTTGCTGGACCTCATTCCCCAGTTCCAATTCCTCTCCCACCTCTGTGGGGATTTGGTGGGGACCCTTGCTCACCTCTCTGGGAGCAGATCCTGCCCTTTACAGAGTGGTTTGTGCCTCACTTTACCCGTACCACATCTTGCCTGGATTTTGTGGTGAATTAGTTGATGATACATCTTTAAAGACCTCTCAAGGAAGGCTGCAAATACTCATTTTAATCTCAAATCTGGAAGGAAAGGCAAAGGCAGAGATGTTTGTGAGCACGGCTCCACCCCGGGGCTGAGGCACTGCCTCCTTCACGCGGCGGAGCAGCGTTTTCTTGTTTATTTATATATATTTCTATATTTTTCTTACGTGGGGAGTTACACACCCACGAGGCCTGGAAATAGCCAGGCGGTGACTCACGCAGGGGCTGGTTTAACTGGCCTGCTCTGGGAGGCAGCTGCGTTTGGCAGCTGGGGAAGGCTCTTCCCAAAATGTTGGACTACACAAGGGCAGAGGGTTTGTGTTGTTTTTTTCACTCACTGTGTATTTATTTTACCTCTGAGCTCAGTGTCTCACAGCTTGTTGCACATGGCTTTTGTGTTTCTCTAGCACAGCTGAGCTCCCAGGGCCTGGCATGAAGCTGGGGGAGAGGTTTTGCCTCGATTTCTGAGGGCTCTGTATTTGGGCTAATATCTCTGCTCATATTTTATTCTGAATGCTCCTCGAGAAAGTGGGTGGCCCCGAGATTTGTTTTACCCCAGCGCGCTGCTCCGTGCTCACTTTATCCTAAACCTCAGGCAGCATCAGGCCTGTGCTGAGGACCTCACCAGCTGGGGACAGGACAAGAGGAAACGGCCTCAAGTTGCCCCAGGGGAGGTTGAGGTTGAAGCTGAGGAACAATTTCTTCCCCTTGAGGTTTGTGGAGGGCTGTGCCAGGGTGCCCAGGGCAGTGGTGGAGTCCCCATCCCTGCAGGGGTTTCCAAGCTGTGGAGATGTGGTGCTGAGGGACACGGGTCAGTGGTGACCTGGCAGTGATGGGGAACATTTGGACTTAACCTGAAATGTCTTCAACCAGAAGGGTTCTATGATTCTATGTGGCCACATCCCCTCGCTGTTAAGAACTTAATGGCAACCAGGGGTGGTATGGTGTCACGGGGGATGCGACCATGGGCTGTGGTGGGGATTTGCTGTCTGTGGTGCCAGCACTGAGGTTTCCATCTGTCTTTCTGTCCCCAGAATGGCTGCAGTCTGTCCAAGCACTGATGATCCTCTCCATCATCTTCAGTGTCTTGTCCCTGTTCCTGTTCTTTTGCCAGCTGTTCACGCTCACCAAGGGCGGGAGGTTTTACATCACTGGATTCTTCCAAATCCTGGCTGGTAAGTGGGGGCTGATTGATGGGGCTGTCAAGCAGAGGAGAAGGCAGTGGTGGAAATGAGCATGCTCTTGGGTGCCAAAGCAGGAGGGCTGCTGAACTGTCTCCTTCAGAGCTCAGTGAAAGGAAACGGGGAGGAATAATTTGGGTCTGTTGAGGTCTCATCTTGCATGCCCAGGATGGGGTCCGGTTTCCAGGGCACGTCACACATCCAGGCTCTTCTGCCCTTGCATCATGGAAGGGGCAAGAGGGTTGTTGCCCCAGACAGGGGGAGTTTGGGAGGGGCAGGGTGCCAGACCCACCAAGCTGGTGGGGCAGGCAGGGCAGGGGGCTGCCAGACTGTGCCCACTCACCCCAAGGCTCGGGGTGGGGTGCTGAGGGTCGAAAGGTCCCATGCTGGCTCTGGGACCCACCTCGGCCGGGCTGGGCGAGGTTTCCACAACACTGGTGGGGTGGGAGAAGTGCTGAGGAGCCTCTTTTGGGGAAAGAGGATCTGATGATTATTTATAAACTTGCCATAAGGGGGCCTGGTGCTTTCCACACCAGCAGAGTCTGGAGCGTGCAGGATGAGCCAGCTGCCGGTGACCTCTTCAGCTACTATTCTTAACTCTTCAAGAGCTCAATGCTGGAAATGAACCAAGGTTCTTGTCCTACGTTGCTGTTCTCCAAATATAGATGCTGTAAAGCCACTGGCTACATTTACATTTCCACATATGAAAGCAGTGGAAAGGATTTTTCAAGTGTTCCTACTAGAAAAATTAGATTGTGCGGTGAGGTTCTGGCTAAATTATGACAAACTCTCTGGGAAGGAGACTAATCATTTGTTAGAGATCTATATGTTAAACTAAAAGCCACCCTAGGTCCTGCTATTAAATCAATAGATAAAACTCATCCCCTGAACTTAGTTTCTGAGCATCACCTCAGCAGCTGGCTCTCACAAACCCTGGAAAAGTTTGGAGCTAACCTTTGTTAGCAAGTGCAGCATAAACTCTGTTGTCAGTCTGTCTGCTTGGCCACAGTGCAGGTGATGAGTTCAGATGAGTTCAGCATCTCTGGGAAGATAGATGTGCAGAAACCCATTAAAGCCATGGAGACAAGGGGGGGAAATGGGCATTAATAACACAATTAGCTGCCTGAGAGCTTGTCTAATGCATCTCTGAGGAGCAGAAGGCTTCTCTCTTCTGAGTGACTGCTGGTGAATCCTCATTCTGAAAGGAAGAGAAAATGGGTCCATCTTGGGTGTCCTAATGGGATGCAGAGTCAGGCTACAGACCTGTGGTCTCTCTCTTTGTTGGGCTTGAGGCATGGGTCAAATCCATCCCCAGCCAGTATGAAGGACAGGAAAAGTGTGACCTGATCCCTAGGAAGCTTCTCCATGGCCTGCAGAACCAATAGGCGAGGGGGTTTGGGGCCAGATGGACCATGCAGAGGTGGGCATTGGTGGCCAACCTTGCTCTTCTCCCCAGCCAGGGCTGGAGGAGGAGGTTCAGGAGAGTGTAGTGATCCTAAATTTCAGGTTGTTGGTAGAAAGCAGGATGTGGCTGGGCCAGTGCTGCCAAGAGATCCCACCTGAAGGTATGGATGGCTCTAATTAAAAGAGCTGAACCTGATGTGTTCTCTTTGCAGCTTGCTGTGGAAGGCCATTGCTGTCTAAAGCCAATGGAGTAAATCCTATGGCCTTCAGGCTCTGCAGGTGTTCATCCATGCCTTGGAAAGCCCTGGCACCACAAAGCCCTGCTGCAGGTCTGCCAGGGACAGGGTCTTACCTGTCTGAATGCTTTGTTCTCAGCTGCAGCAGAGTTGGAGAGGACTTTCCTCCGTCTGGGAGGAGATGAAGAGGCTCTTTCTGAAGCCTCCATCACCCTGTACCTCCTCCTGGGGTGATGCAGCTTGGCAGATTTGCAGGTCTCCAGTTTTGGAGCCTGACCAACAGCAACACTGGACCTGTACCAGGTGCCAGCAGCAGGACCACTGGGTGCTGTTAGGTGGTAGATCCAAGAAGTGGTGCCCTGAGAGCCAAAGAGGGGGGCAGGGGCTGGTTTCCAATATGACTTTGGTTGTGGCTCAGGGGAACTGGGGAGTGGTGATAAGGGCAGGAGGTCAAGTGGGTCTGTTGTGCAGTGGCAGGGCAGGATGCATTCCCAGCACCTTCTCCACAGTGCTTGGAAACATGCCCCAAAGTCTAGTTGTTCTTGCCCTGCTGGGACAACAGCCATCACAAAGTCACCACATGGCCATTGACAGGTCTGCTCCCATCCCTGGTGGGGTCCATCACATCCATGGGTAACTTCTCATAGCTGTGTAAGCCCAGCATGGGAGAGACATTGGTTTGGGCCTCTAAGGGTTTGACCCAACTTTTCCATTGCACTTCCCAGCCTCAGCATCACTTCTATCCCTTTTCTTTCATCCCTCCCTCGAGCTGCCCTCCATGAGGGGTGGAGAGGGCTGTGCCTTCCACATAATCCTGCAGCTTTTTGCAAAGCCCTGCATTTGGGATGAAGGTCGGACTTGATGATCCTCAAGGTCCTTTCCAACCATAGTGATTCTATGATTGGAGAGCTGACCATGAGCATGCACCACCACCCAGCCCAGCTTGTCTTGCCGGGCTGGAATGCACAGATCTGTAGGACCAGATTTTAGGCAGCATTTGCCCTCCCAGCCTTTCAAAGGAAGACTAGAGCACGGTCCTAAGCTCAGGCCCTAAAGTGGTGATGCTGGCTTGGTTGCATTGGTGCAAGTGGCCACGTGCAGCCGGCCCTCACTTCCCGAGCACGTTCTGCAGGCCAAACCCAGCGCAGATGATGCAGAAGCTGAACCCATCACTTCCACTCTGCCAAATTCCTCTCGGGGACAATGGTGGCTGTGTTCTCTGCTGCCTGGAGGTGAGCGGCGTGGCACACGCCCGTCCCCTGGCCCACCAGTGTGGGCAGACAATGGTTGTGCTCTCCCTGCAGGGGCCGGGGCAGTGGGAGGTGGGTCTTGTGCTCCGGGAGTGGAAACGGCACCAGCAGTGAGCGAAACGTGTTCCCACTTCTGCACTTTCCCCGAACAAAGGCGCAGTGTCAAGTGGAACTGCAGCTCAAAGATCACCGTGGTTAGATGTAGGTGGTCCCGAGGTCCAGGCAGGGGATTTGGAACTCGGCTCCGACAACAGCCCCACGAGTGTATAATGGAGCTGCTGGGATGGACTGAAAGCTCTTGTTTCGGGGTGGGAATAGAGGTGGCTTTGTGTTAGCTCTGGGCAGTCCCCGCTGCTGACGGGTGGGTTTTGCAACAAAGCTGAAATGCTGCCTACCAGAGCTGAGCTTGGCTGGGCAGCCCTCGGGGACCAGCACTGCCTGTGCCTGGCAAGGGTGGCCACCACACCATGGGGCACAGGTCCACCTGGCCAGAGCATCCTTGGCTCTGTCACCCGGGCGGGTGATAAAGAAATGTTCTTGCTTTTAAAGCAGTGAGGTTTGTGTCTGACCTGCTGCAGCATCTCTGGGAGGGTTGTTCAGGCTACAGTCTGGGTTCTAAATAAACTACCCAAGGGAGTGGGGTGGTCTGGTGCAGCAGCCTGGAGCTGGGGGTTGCCCAGTGCTGTGCTGGGGGATGCATTAGCCCATGTGATGCTTTTCTTGGTCTAGGGGCTGCTACTTTTACTTGCTGGTCCTGGCAGAGATATCGCCACTTACCTGCAGCCAGGGCAGAGCCCACAGCATCACACCCCCCAGATCATACCAAGACGTTGAGGGGCTGGAGCAGGTCCAGAGTAGGACAGCGAGGCTGGTGAAGGATCTGGGGAACATGGCTTCTGAGGAGTGGCTGAAGGAACTGGAACTGTTCAGTCTGGAGAAGAGAAGGCTGAGGGGAGACCTTACAGCTCTCTGCAACTCCCTGACAGGAGATTGGAATGAGGTGGGGGTTGGTTTCTTCTCCTAAGTAACCAACAATAGGATGAGAGGAAATGTGCTGAAGTTGTGCCAGAGGAGGTCTGGGGAAGAATTTCTTTCCTGAACAGTGTGGTGAAGTGTTGGCCCAGGCTGCCCAGGGAGGTGGTGGAGTCACCATCCCTGGAGGGGGTCAAAAAACGTGTAGATGTGGCACTTGGGGACATGGTTTAGTAGTCATAGTAGTGTTGGATTGATGGTTGGACTTGATGAGATTTTTCCAATCTTACTGATTCTATGATTCTACAGTTTTCCAGGAGATGGGATACAAGGGAAAGGGACCTGAGGGTGTTGGTTGATAGCTCGCCCAACATGAGCCAGCGGTGTGCCCAGGTGGCCATGAAGGCCAATGGCATCCTGGCTTGGATCAGAAATAGTGTGAGCAGCAGGAGCAGGAAGGTGATTGTGCCCCTGGACTTGGCACTGGGGAGACCTCACCTTGATTCCAGTGTCCAGTTTTGGGCACCACAGGATAAGAATGACACTGAGGTGCTGGAGTGGGTCCAGAGAAGGGCAATGAGGCTGGTGAGAGGGCTGGAAAACATGCCTTAGGAAGCCTGGCTGAGGGAACTGGGGTTGTTTAGTCTGGAGAAGAGGAGACTGAGAGGTGACCTTATTGCTAAAACAATACTTAAAAGGAGGTTGTAGTGAGGTGGGTGTTGGTCTCTTCTCCCAAATGACTGATGATAGGATGCGAGGAAATGACCTCAAGTTGCACCAGGGGAGGTTTCAGTTGGATATTAGGAAGAATGTCTTCATTGAGAGAGTGGTTCGGTGCTGGAAGGGGCTGCCCAGGGAGATGATGGAGTCACCATCCCTGGAGGGGTTCCAACAACGAGTAGATGCAGCACTTGAGGCTATGGTCTAATGGTTAGGGAGAGGTTGGGATGAAGGTTGAACTCGACGACCCTAGATGTCCTTTCCAACCACAGCGATCCCGCGAGTCTAAGGGAGCAATACCAAAACCAGCTTCCCACGCTGGCCTTGGGTGTCCTCCTCTCCAGCTCCGGCCTTCCAGCGCGGCACCGCTGACTCCCCCCGTGCTTGTGCTTCCTCGGCAGGGCTCTGTGTGATGAGCGGCGCGGCCATCTTCACAGTGAGGCACACGGACTGGCACCAAGCCTCGGAAAACACCTCCTACGGCTTCGCCTATATCCTGGCCTGGCTGGCCTTCCCCCTCGCCCTCGCCAGCGGCATCGTCTACGTCATCCTTCGGAAGCGCGAGTGACGCCACGGGGCCTGACCGGGGCGCTCCCGAGGTCCACGGAGGAGATGGAGGCTGGGGAAAATAGACGAGAAAACGGAAAAGAAAATTAACCAAAAAAAAAAACAGAAAAAAGAGAGGAAAAAAAAAAAAATAAAAAACCAGGAATAAACCCTCCCAACCAAACCCAAACCCAACCGACCCCAAAAGGAAACGCTCTAAGGGTTACTTGTTAATTGAAGATGTATATAGTATCTATGGTTTAAAAAAACCTATTTATAACACTTTTTACATATATGTACATAGTATTGTTTGCTTTTGTTGACCCTATGCTACGTTTTAAAGCCTAAAGCAAGTGCCTAAGGAACTATTACTCCTAACAGTGTAACAAGAGCGCGGTGATTTTTCTCTCATGCGAGACTCTCTTTGACGTGAACTCTCCTTCCCCCTCCCAGCCCTTCCCGAACTGTCAGAAAAGCCCAGCTCTGAGCAGTTTTAGGCTGGCGTAAAGCTGGGGTTACACCCGTTTACGCCAGCTGGAGGGTTGGTCCCCACTCCTGCCACATGCTGTGATCCCGGGAACTGAAGCGCGCGGGAGACACTTCCGAAAGGTTGGAAGGATTTCGGAGCGGAGGCTTTGATTGCCCCAAGTGCCTAACTGACTTACGTGCCTAAGTCCCCTCGCCTTGCCACCACACCCGCTGGGAATTTGGGCTTTTAAATCACTTAGGTTGAGTCGCAATCCGTCATGGGTCACGGGGGGTGCCCACGGTGCCCGTGCCGGGGGGGCCGGGGCGTGTGCCGAGCCGAGCTCCCGCCCGTGGAGCGTGCTTTGCCCTTGCCGTGGAGCTGAGCTGCCGCCCAGAAAGAAGCCAAGCCCGGATAGCTCCGAGAGCAAACGCCAGACATATGACATGGTGCTATCTATTTACCATTCCTTATATTGCTAGCCATTTAACCCTATTCACTGGAAATTCAGTTAACGACCTTGAGGTAAACGGCAACGCTAGAAACGAGAAATAATTCTGTGTAATATAAACGAGCTATAACTGCTTTTGTACTTAGACTTGCTCTTACTATTATTTTCAATAAAGCATTTATAACTGAGGTTCCTTCCCCCCCCCCGTACCGCCCTGCAGTCAAGAGGAACAGAAACAGCTCCGGGCGGAGCCCTGTTGGTCTTCGCTGCTGGAGGGAGGTGTCTGTCCTCTGTCCTTCTGTCTGTCCATCCTCTGTCTGTCCATCCTCTGTCTGCCTGGCAGCAATGTGTCTGGCCATGAATTGAACGGGCACCTGCACAGACCCCAGGCTGCCTCCTGAGGACTCCAGACACTGCATTGCTGTTGTCGTTTTTGTTTCATTTTGGGGTGGGTTTTTGTTTTTGTTTTTTTGCTTTGCTTTTCTGATTTTATACCGACTGTGTGGACTAAGAAGCAATGAAATAAAAGTCAGAATAACTCAGTTGCTTCTGCTTTTTGGCATTTTTGTGGGTTAGAGCTGGGCTGTGCTCTACCAGTCTCTTGCATGGCTGTCCCATGGAAGGTCTCCGTGATGGGGGTGTTCAGCCTGGAGAGAAGAAGGCTCTGGGGAGACCTTCTGGTGGCCTTCCAGGACTTCAAGGGACCTGTCAGAAAGCTAAAGATACTTTTGAGCAAGACCTGTTGCAACAGGACAAGGGAGGATGGTTCAAAATGAAAAGAGGAAGATTTAGACTAGAGAGAAAGAAGAAATGTTTGACACTGAGTGTGGTGGGCCAGGTTGCCCAGAGAGGTGGTCACTGCCCCATCCCTGGAACTATTCCAGGTGAGGTTGGCTGGGGCTCTGAGCAACCTGCTCTGGTTGCAGATGTCCCTGCTCCCTGGAGGGGTATTGGACTGGATGAGCTTTGAAGGTCCCTTCCCACCCAAACCAGTCTGTAGCAGCTTGGTGGGCTAATTCACACCACTGAGGGAGGCTTGGAGGCTGCTGGGCTGTCTGTGGGGCAGATGTACCTGTGCCCGAGGGGTAACCTCACACCAGACCCAGTACCATGTCCAGGAACTGAGCTCAGGACCCTGTGCCCTAGTGCTGCTGCACGGGCACCTTCCTGCCTCTGCCCTAAGATGCTCCTTCAGGCAAGCTAAGTTGGATTAATCTGGATGTGACCTCCAACTTTCGTCCCCAGTGCCAGCAGCCAGGCAGCAGCTGGCAGGAGCAGGCTTACCCCCGCCCAGGCTCCGGGCAGGGAGGGGTCAGCTCAGCAGTGGGTGCCCCGGCGGGGGCCCGCCG
>NW_008619012.1:0-924 GCF_000691845.1 Merops nubicus | reverse complement strand
CGCGGGGGGGAGACCCCCCCCCGGCGGGCGCAGCCACTGGCACTGGCAGGAGCACAGTGGCCCTTGCAAGGGCTCCTGCTGAGGCCGGTTATGAACATCAGGGCAGACCTGAAAGCCCTCAACCCAGTCCCAGCCCCAGGGAGAGGAGCAGGAGCTGCCTCGCATCGCCTTGGCCACTCAGCCTGGGCAGCTCAGGGTGACCACCCTGGCACCTCGCTCAATGGCCCAGGCTCCTGGTCGTGGTCTTCTGGCTGGGGGTGTCTCCCTGGGTGCTCACTTTGTTGAGCTGTGACTCATCCCTGGTGGTTCTCTTGCTTGCTGAGGAAGCTTTTGGGCCCCTGTAAGCTGCAGAGCTGGGACACAGGGTTGTCCTGGGTCTTGCTGGGCTTGGCACCACGTACCTGGTAAGGGGGACAAATATTTCCCTTCTGGGGAGGAGGCAGGAGCACAGCTGGGATTTTCCCCCTCCTGTAGGAAAATTAGAGATGCTCTTTTTCACTTTGGATCAGTGCTCAGGAGGCACAAAGAAGCTCCCTGCTTCATTTTTGCCTGGTGCTCTTCATCCATCCAAGGTGTGAAGAAGCGAGCAGCACCAGTCCTTATCAACATCTCGGTGGTGCATCCTTGGGTAATTTCGGGGGCGCCTTTTTGAAAGCATGCAGAGCGAGACGGCTCCTGGAGTGGCAACACCACGAAGGTCTGAAGCCCTTTCGGTTGGGCTCCGGGGGGAACTGCCCCCGCTGGGCATGGGCCGATGACCCCTCCACCGAACCGTCCCGTCTGGGCTGGAGTGCGCCAGCCCCCGGGGCAGGACCCTCCGCCCAGGTCCCCTCGGCAGCCTCGGACGGTCTCTTTTGACCTTGTTTTGCTTTCGGTCCGTGTAAGCGGGGAGCGGGACGGGGGGAGCAGGGGTGACGCTGCGGC
>NW_008619011.1:0-23393 GCF_000691845.1 Merops nubicus | reverse complement strand
TACCCCCCCTTCCCTTTCACATAACACGTGCTGGCACTGCACCAGCCCTCAGCACTGTACAGTCAAGTGCTCAGACGGTTCTACGCACCACTGAATTATCCTGAAATAAGTGCTGCTCTGGCAGCTGGCCTCGTGTGCTGAATTTCAAAATGCATCTGGGCTCTGTGAAACCAGAGTGAAAATAGTGATAGCTGCTGGAATAACAGAACAAGGCAATAGGTAATGATGCTTTTATTTAAATCACTCCCGACACTCAGTTCTTGATTTAAAATTGGCTAGAATGTTTCTGTTATGTTTTACAAAGTAAAATTGTAAGCCACAATTAGTATATTAGCTCAGTAAAATGAGGCTATGTCAGGGGATGAATGATGTCTGCATGCACAAGCAGAACAGCTGTTTAGCACTTCATCTGATCAAATGTGCAGGGAAAGTCTCTGTGAGAATCCACCGTATCTTGGTATTGCCAAATACAGTAAGCTTATGTATTTTTAATACTTCTCAAATGGTGAAAAATACTATTCTTTCAGACTCTGTATACCCATGAAGTTGGAGGATGTCACACAGTTGTTTAAAATAGACTGGAAACAACATAGTCTGTATGAACACCATCTATCAGCCCAGCTCCATTGTTGTGAACAAACCAGCAAGGAACATCAACGCCGTGCTCAGGATCCCTTCTGAAATCCTTCTGCCAGCCCCTGAAAGGGAAAATACAGTCATGGACATACTGAAGCAGAAACTGCCCTTTGTCAAGGCAATTTTTCCTAAGCCTTTGCTAGGGACTTTATTTTTTACCTTGTTACTGTCAGTTCGTTGTTTTTAACAATCATTATGGCATCTGGTTTCTTGGGATCAGGCCCAGGATGAATTTCAAGTATGTCAAAGTCAATGGGGTGGAAAAACTGTCCTAAAAATATAAGGTAAAATGACTACTTCAGGCATGCTGCACACAGTAAAAAAAAAAAAAAACAAAAACAAACCAAACCTAAACCCCAGAACTTCTACATTTCCATGTTTCCTCAGGGGTTTCAATGGATAAGCAAACAAGTTTCGTGTACGGTTGAATATATGCCTGTGGTATTATTTACTCTTTAAAAACTGGAATTCTATATCCATCATATGGATCTAAGTTCCAGCTTCTGGGTGCACAGTAAAATTAGACTTTTCTAGATATCCTTCAAGATACCCTCACTTTGTGTTTTGTCTAGTCAGTTGTACTTATCACATACTCTGCAAGTCTTTAGCTTTTTTTAATCAAATAATGGATGTGTTGATCTCTGAAACTTTTTGATGTGAATAAGTTCAGAACAAGGCTGACATCAAAGGAATTTTCACACTCCTGCCAGGATTAGCTTTCACACACTTCTGCCCTGTCTGGGCTGGTGCACAATGCTGCTGGTGCTTTGAGAGAACAGGTTTTAGATCGACTTCGTCTCTGTTCTTCACAGAGCAAAGACGATGAAAATAGGGATGAGATGTTAAGTCAGTGAACTGTAACATAGGGTACCCACGTGTCACATAGGCTTTTGCAGTTTTCTTGCAACCTGTAAAGTGTTTTCTGCCCTTATCTGATTTTGTAAGTGAAAACTGTGAGGCAAGGGAAAATGGCTGCTAGCCGTGCGTTTTCCAACAGACAATGCACACCACGCCCACTACACTGGCTGAAAACAGGATTCAATGGCATCAAAATTTTGCATTCTAATAGAAAAAAGAATGTTAGTTAACATGAGGAAAATCTTAGAAAACACAAGGTATTCTGTGATTTTAATATATGCTAGTAAATGAAGATGTACCTTAACTTCTTTCCTTACAAGGGTGCACTAATTGAGGTTTGCAAACCTCAAGTTTTGTTTGAGCAAACACATGTATTTTCTCAGAGTGCTTGTACTTAGGAGAAAAGTGATAAGATGAAAGAAGAGATCAAACCATCCAAGAGACTGGAAGAACAGTGTAGCAAAGAAAAAAAGACCCCCTCTGTAGGTGGGATTTAGCAAGTTTAAAGACCCCAGTGAGGACAATGAACGCTAGTGATTTCAGCAGCAGCAGAGGAAATTCTGAAAAGATAATGCATAAAGTCTGAGCCCAGAATATTTCATCAGAAATCTTCATAGGTCAAGTCAATGTAATCTCAGTTTCCTTTGCTACCTCTGTTCAGAAAGGGTAAGTATGAGATTGTGTCTACAAATCATATAGCCTCAAAAGGAAAGAGAAGCATGAAAACACTGAATGAAGTCATACCTAATAATCCATGGGTCTGTTCAGACAGTTTATCACTTTCCAATATATACAGTCCTAGGAAATCTTGATGGAGAGGATGTTTCTTCCACACTCGGTGCAGAACAATAGCAAATGAGGCACCGCTGCCCATTTTGAGCACCAGGGTTTTTTTTCTGTTAATTATCAAACTCAAACTGAGGAGAAGAGAAAAACTTGACTTAGGGCATTGTGCTTCCCAGGGTTAACAGCAATGAGAAGAAGAAATATGTCCAACAGACAAACATGTCTTTTTAAATTGCTCAGTATTTTTTAAAATAGAGGGTTTGCTGCCTAGTTTGGTCCACGTGAATCTGTGCATCCCCCTGCTGCAGGGCCATGCTTTGAGCAGGCAGTAATTGTGTCCCAGGTACACAATGAAAACACAAATGAGGAGGCGGAGATGCTGCCCATCTTTTTTCTAAAATCCCTTTTGCAAAGCTATCAGTGACTATCAGAGATAAATCTCATTAAAAACATATCTGCTGACAGGGCCAAATATATCTATTCTTTAAATACCACAATTTAATTTCCTAAAATTTAAATTCTTTACAGCATGTTAGCATGTCTTTGTTTGAAAGATTACACACTACAGAGTTACTCTTTAAGTATTTGGAAGATACTGTTGCATTAAGCACAATACAAAATCTAATTCTACCTTAGTTACACTAATAGAAAACCAGGGAAAATTCCTCACATATTCAAAGTAGAAGAATTTATTCATTATCAGCAGTTACATAACAAAGTAGAGAGCAGAATCCACCAGGATTTGAATCAGTTTATTTTGTATGCTCAGATAAAAGACCTTGAAAGTGTATTATTGATCAGCACTAAAAAAATGTAGAAAGTAATAGAGGAGCCTGGTATCCTTTCTGCAAGCCTTACCCTTCTTGTTGCAAGGTGACTGAATCAAGCCAGGTGAAACCTGTTTTTTCATTGCCATTCTGAACTGTGATTTTCTCAGGTGTTACTGTCAGTTTGAAATCCAGGTGCTTATTTGCAATGCCAAGTTTTCCAAAATACGTGTTTTGGATCTTTGCATCAGTGTTTGCTTTCTTATCACCAATGAGTTCTCCATTGACTGTGATGCCTAATATAAAAAGGAAGCATCAAGGATTGTTCTACAGATAGACACTGATCAACTGATGTCAAGGAGTGTCACGGAAAATTAACAACTCAAGGAAACACATACAAGTTGAAAAACAGATCAGAATTACTTGTGTATGTTTGTGCCAAAGCAGAATAATGCTCTGATGGCTGTTCTGTGGATTTCCACACAGACAACAATCACTTTGTTAAGAAAAATTTAATATTTCCTAGAGCATGAAGACTCTGTGGCAGGCACAGATAGCCTGTGTGACATCGGTCTCTCTTTACCAGCTAGCCTAAGGATTATTTTATTGCTTGTACTACTACTCCACTGAGAAAAATTATGTCTCTCAACTCTCACAGTGGTTTTCAAACAAAGTTCAAAAGTTTATTTTGCTCCAAGAAGTGAAAACAGCCATGGTAATCGTACCCTCTCACAACTACAGGAACTCCTAGTAACTTTGCCAGGAAAAAAACTTACACAGTATAAGAGAGAGAAATAGACTTTAAACATAAGATATTTTGTTATAAGTATCCTGATTTACAGTATTTAAGACAAACTTAAAACTCACCTGTAACTGGGTCATTTATTAACTTTAACACAGCACCTGGGTTTTCATTGATATTGAAACAAATGGCATCTTTTTTTTGTGGCACTGATATAACGAAGTGCGGATCTCCATCAACTGTAAAGGCAAATCATTGTGTTTGTAGAGTCATACATGGGCTCAAAGTTTCACATGAATATTCAGTGCTGTGGCAATGGAACTGCTGATGCTGGGGACCAGCAGAAACTGGTCCCTGCACAAGCTGTATGCCCAGCTTAGTCCAGTTCATCCTCCAAAGGAGTGGTGGGATCCCAAGGAAGCTGCTACCATCTCCCTCGAGTGATTTGGCACATGGAATGTAGTTTCCAGAAGGCCACCTCTAAGAGCTTATCTCTGAGAGCAGGAAGCTCACCTGAATAGAGAAGAGGCAGCAAACTACACAAAGCCTCGCAATCGGAAGGATGACAAAGAAAATGGCAATATATAATCTCAGTGACCTGATCTTTAAAAAACATATACAGATGTTTAAAGTAAGTTGAAATACTAGCCCCTTTGAAATAATGGCTGCTTCTATGGAAGGGAATTATCTAAAAGTTTCATATGAATTGTGCATTTTAGATTCACTTCTGTTTTCCTTCTAAGCATGCTACTTGAACTACTCACCACTAGTATACCACGTGGGGGGTGCCGCAAGTATGTAGGATACTTGTGGAGCTGCAAAGAATAGAAGAAATAACGTTAGGAAAACTCACTTAAAAATGGAATATTCACACACTATCTGCACAGTACATCCACAATGTCAGGAAGACAGTAAGCCACATAAGTTGCTACTTCTGCCCTAGCTTTTAAAGCATAATAGTCCATGGAATGACAGTTTGTGCCCCTTTTGAATCAAGCAAAGCTTCAGGATAGACAGATTTCACTTGTCTAAATCCCTTTGATGGTTTCCACAAGGCCCAAGTAAAGTACCTGTAGAACACAAATGTCTCGGGCTTAAGGCTTGATCTGTCTATCAGCAAGGCAATGTAACATCATCCGCTGAAAACTTGTGAGGTTTTGACATTTGCTTTTTTCCAGAATGAATTTGAGTCTTTTCAGTGAAGATGTGAGAAAACTAAACAGAGACAGATAGTGAGCCTGAGAGAGCCCAACACTAATCTTCAGAACAAAAACCGAAATCTAACTCTCCCATTTCCATGATTGCCCACCCACCAATCTGAGGGGTCAGTTGCCACCTCTCTTGAATTAAACAGTTTCTTTTTATATAAGCAAACGAACATACTAATTTAGCCAGAGATGCTGGCATCATAGTCCCTTGCTTTGTAGAATTTCAAAGAAGATATAAAGTCAAGTTCATCCTCTGTTCTTCATAAAGAGCTTTGAGATATAAATGGTGGTTTCATGAACTGGCACTTACTCCTTAAAAACTATTTAGCTAAAACATTTTCATCTGGTATGGTTCAACCTTTAAGTGTGTTTTCAGCAGCTAGCAACATTTTAGCAGTGAGCAGAATTTGGTAGCATTTGTAAAGATAGAGTTGCAACCACAGAAAAGGCAGTTCTTATTTCTCCAGTAATTTCAGTTGTCTGAATCCATTTCCTTTGACAGATGTTGCTTCATTTAGAAACTTAATGACTTACCCTGTATAGGTGTGACAGCCTGTGCTGTGAATGAAACAAAATGTTGTTTTAGAGGCTAGAAAGAATGAATTTAAATTTTTCCCACTTCCTTCCTTCCACCAAAACCAACTCCAAAATCTTGTAATTATAGATACACTTTAAAAAATGAAAAAATAATAACTTAGTCAAAACAGTTTTAGTACTGCAGCAAAGCAAACGTCATGAACAGACAGAAAACACAGCCTAAAATGTTACTTCTCCAAAGGCACGAGGTTTGCTCCGCAAGGGGCTGAGACAACCTGCTCTTCTCTGCTTTCTCTGTGCCATCTTGTTCTCAACTGTACAACGGGGAAGTCACGAAGATTTACTCACTTGCTTCCACATTTTTTCTAGCCTTCTACTCTTTCTACATCTGAAGCTATGGGAGGGGTGTCTGAAGGCAGGGCTTTGTGCTGAAGAACCAGCAATCACAACATCAAAGATGACATCTTTGTATGAGGCTGCTACACACAGGTATATGGGCAGCGCCAGCCCTGCAGAACAGCTTAGGTGTACTGGCCTGAGTTCTGTGATGCTGGGATTGATGCTGCAGTTATCAGAGAGAGGAGGAACCACACTGAACATGGTACTTACAAACTTTTCCAGCTGAAAGGTTTTTAATCTATTTATAACACAGTCTTGATTAATTCACCAAGAATTTTATGAAAGTAGCGCATCCTAGATCAAATAAGTGATGCAGGAAATCCATCTCTAACAGTTAAAAATATTAAATAAATTTAATAAGAAATGTACATACCTTCAGCTGTTACGATGAGCAGGTAAGAAGTAAAAGGAAGGAAAAAAAAAAGAAATTTACAGTTTCAGTTGTGGAGGGATTCTGAATCTGTTAAAACATATTCTAAGGAAAAAATTAAAACTGTTTGACAAACCAGCCAGCTATCTTCAGTATTTTACAATTCCATTTCTTCCCAACTGATACAACTCAAGATTTGTAGATCAAACAGAAACGCACTGAAAATACAAAGCTGTCATGGGGGGCAGGAAAACTGCAATGAATGATGCATATGACAAGAGCAGTGTTAGTAACTGTTTTATCATTATGCCATTTCCATGCTGCAGAATGTTCCTTATTGGTTCTACTCTTTTGCAATTTTCAAGGCATTTGCATCATTCTGTTAATCCTAACTGGAGGATTTAGTAATAATTTTTGTGAATCTAGACTCTAGGGTATGTAAAAATTGTTTTCTTTTCTTATACAACAGAAGTGTTTTGATTATTTTCTCCTATTACTGCTTTATACTTTCTATATACAAAGAACATTTATTTGAAAAGAGGTTCAGAAATGGATCTTTGTACTACAAGTACCTGGAAATGGAAAAAAATAGAGCTGAAGATCACTCTGACTGTATGCCACTTCTGGCAGATATTTGGGTTTTTCTATCTTACGGATTACAACTGTGAACTTTAAAGTTGTTATGTTGTATGGTGACTTTAATGTTAAATTAAACACGCAGTACTTTTATGTCAGCTGTTCCACTATGAAAAATAATGTAAAAAAAATTATCAGCAGATACTTGAAGGGTACTAAGCAATTAACTGGTTTCAGGACTTACAGTTCAAAGAAAGACCCACGAACCTCCAGTAAGCATCTCTGTTATTCTAAGTTATGCGAGATTCAGGAGATGAGAAAGTTTTTCATCCAGAAGCCAGTAGAGAGCCCACACTGAGCCTGGGAGGAACTGTTAGTTGTACTAAGCAAAAGTTTGAAGCAAAAATAATGGATGCTACTAGAAGAGATGTGTCACAAGAGGTTTGTTAGACATGCTGCACAAGGGAGAGATGAGGATGACCCAAATAACACAAATAAATGAGGGTAGGGTGGCTCTGGGGTGTGCTGAGCACACAGCACTTGCCTTACTTTGCTGAAGAGAAATAGGAAAATTTAGTTTGTTTCACAGAAGCTAAACAAAGAGGCTGAGCTGCAAGCAAGCACAGCCATTTACTGAGCACCGAGTCTGTAATTAGCCAAAGAATCGGAGGACTTGAGAATCAGAGGAATTGTGCACTTTCAATATAATTGCTTCTCTTTCTCCAATATATATGAATACTGTATAATCGCCACCTTTTTACAACTTGATATATCCTGCACAAGGAAGATCTCATGCAAATTTTCCCCTTTCATGTAGAAAGATGTTACTACATTTAGCCCTGAACTGAAGTACGTAGAAAAAGAAAAAAAAGTATGTTAACTAAACTGAATATAGCTGGATTATTAGATTAGAAATGTTTCTTGATTTTCATTTTCTGGAATGTAATATTTTATATATTTAGCTTAAAATACACTTATTTTGAATTCATAGTATTTTCCTTGTATGATTCAGTAATGAAGGATGATTTGCTGGAAATAAGACTTACAATGAAAACTAATTTTGCATAAACCATACATGTGTAAGGCTTGGATAGCAGATTTTTCAGATACACGCTTAAAAAAGTGCACACATGAGCACATGTGAGCACTTTCTTTAGGAGAATGTAAAAAGGAACACTTGGCTTCTCAAATAATGTAAAATTGTGATAATATCTATACCTTCAATGGGTTTATCAGCAATCCCATCTTGGTTATCATACTCTTCTGGCTTTGTTACCACCATGGATGTCAGTGGTGTTACAAACTTGTATTTTAGTGAGAGATTCAGGGCTTCCGCTGTAAGATTCTCCTTTTCTTCCCCTGTAGCTGCAATTCTGAATACAAATAGAGACTCCTAGCATCAACAATTACTAAATTACTCACTGAACTCTTGATTAAATATTAAAGTGAAGTCATTTCTCCGCAGCTAATTTATCAATAAGGAATATTTGTTACAGGCTAAAAGCACTTCTGATTGCACTGGCTATCCAAGAAAACAAAACTGTGCTTTATATTTGCAGTAATTTAAAATTGTTTAATTTGCAACCTCAAGCAGGAATACTGAGGTTAGGGAGAAGAAGAGGCTGGGGGATTTTCCTTACTGTTTTTTATGCTTTCTCACTGGCAAATCAGTGTGATGTGAATTTCAGCTTCACACCCTAGAAGTTATACCAGTCAGATGACTCAACAGGTTCACAATTAAGATGTTATTCTTGATAAAATTACCGTTTTTCCAGGAGTTGTTCGATGGTTAGATAAGCCCAGAGCCTTTCAATGTACTCTCCAAATATGTATTCTTGCTCTTGGAAAGCTTTAGCTGTTTGCTCAGCATCTTGTTGTGTAGTATATGACAGAGCGTCATTAGCCTGTTAGGAATAAGGAAATTTCTCTGTATCATAAGTAGACAAGGACTTCCAGAACCTATCAAAATCAAGACCTTCACGTCTGAAAGTTCTTGTTAAATTAGAAAACAGTCTGGTTTTACACAGCACTTGCCTGGGAAATTGTTAGCACTGTACTGGGAACTTTGTTCCCTTGCTTCTGTGAAGGTTAGTGGTGTACGCTATAGGACATAACACAGTTTCCAAATACACATGTTATATTTTCCATTAGAATTTGGCTACTCAGAACTTAAAGAACTTTGATCATGACACCTGCTTCATACAAGAACATGTTGAAGCAGGTATGCTGACTAACTTATTAACACCACGTTATTTGCATTTCAAATATACCGAATTTCATGTAATGTATCTAACACACCACAGTGCATAGGGCATATATGCATTTCACAGTATTCATGATAACACAATCTATAATAAGTCTGTGTTGTGCTTCTTGAATATCAGAGGCAAATATTTTTACAGAATCCAGATCTGCAGAGGTATTTGGATCACTTGGTTTTTATTAGAAGTAGATGTCTATTTTGAAAGGAAGGCATTTCAAATATTCATCCAGCTTATCCATCAGTTTTCTTCACCCGGTGAAAACTAGTGTCTGTGAACACTGAACATTTGGATCCTGAAAGAACCAGGTATGGTACTCTGAGACTAAACTTAAAAATATGTGTTAGGAAAGCTGACCCAGTCACACTGCAGAAAATTGTGCCAGGCTGATCCTCATATACCTGACTGAATTAGGCAAGGAACTTGCAGTACTGAAAGCAATGACTTTGGCACATTTAGTTCCTCACATATGCAGTAACACATCCTGCCACTGAGGTAAAGACACACCAGAAAATGTTTTAAGTATCGTCAGCTTTGAGCATTCGGACATTTTGTGTACCTAACTGAAGTCAAAGAAATCCATACTTACGCCTTCACCTAGCACATCCACAGTCAAACTATTTTGGTTGTTGTCTATAAAGCGCCCAGCCACCACAATTTCAGACCCATCATAGAAATGCTTAAAACTGTTTTTAGTTAGGTCTGATATTTCATTTTCTGGGTAGCTTAACTCCACGTCCATGAGAATGGGATTTGACACTTCATCATAAAACCCCTACAGGATAAAAAAGAAAAAAAAAAAAAAAAAAGAAAGAAAGAAAGAAAACATTTAACTATCACTCTTTCTTTAATTCATAGGTAGATCTGTACCCAGAAACATCCTATTTCAGCAATGAAAATGAAAAGTGTATTTTAGAAGAAATACTTAAATATTCAGTTAAATCTTGGCGTACAAGGCCTGAAGATCTACAAATAATGAAACATAAAGGACATACAAACTCTTCAGTCTCACTAAGAGAAAGGAAAAATACCTGAGAACAACATGTGTGGATGCTAAGTTCCATTAATGTTAATCAAAAGGAATCCCAAGCTTCCCCCTGTGTGATGGAAATAAGTTTGTACATCTGTTCTCTGCAGAGACTGAAATGACAACATAGGCCAAAGGAGACCAGGTATTTGATTTTGGCAGAGCTTGCAAGGAAATCCAGTATCTAAATTCTTTGGTGAATCTTTTGAATGGCTGCTATTGGAATGTGAGAAGTGTAAGAAGGACAACTCTGTGCTGCTTACACCTGTTCTCATGCCTTATATGACTATGGAATGCCTCAGAAGTACGGTAAGATACACGGACTTGCATTGAGTTCCTAAGGACAGGATACCTACAGCCTTTATGCTCCATCATCCTCTTTCCTTGACATGATGCTAACTATATGATCTGTGAGGTATGGGAGATATAATGACTGCAGCAATTTTACTCCACACCAAAGTGTCCTTCAGAGCCATGACTTTTGTCACCCTGTACCTCTTCTGTAGCCCACATTATCTCCCTTTTACTCTCCTTTCACTTTCTGCTTGTATAAGAGAAAGGGAAAATGAAATGCATCTAATATTCTGATTAGAGCACACTCCTGAGTACCAGATTACACTTTGGGATTCTGATTACTTCAAACTATGATCATCTGTATAATTATCTGAATTACTGCACCTCTCACCTAATTTAAGTGGTGATTACAGTACCTGGAGCTGTAAAGCTGCATCAGAGTCAGGATAAATCCGACGGGCCAATCCTTTATTTTCTAGTGCCATCTTCTCCAAGAAGCTGTAGTCAACACCATAGCCAAACCCAAGATTGTATAAAGGATATCTTCCTTCAATGGCTTTTTTTACATGCGTCTGGATGTCCTGAGTATTTGATACACCTGCATCAAAACAGAAAAAGTCTGAGTTTTCTTCATAAACAGGTAAAATGATCACAAAATGAAATGTGGCTAGTCATGTTCAAATTTCTTAGGAGACATTATCCAAACTTGTTTTAGTAGTACAATGCTGGTACAGTAGTGTTTATATAATGAAAACAACCAGAAGTCAAAGATGGAGGCCAATTTTAACTGAGCTTCTTTTTTGTTAGTTAATTCACTCTCTCTATTACTCCATCCAACACAAACTTACCTACATTTGGTTGGCCATCTGTTAACATGATAATTATAGAAGCACTTCTCTTGGGCACAGCATTTCCTTCATGAGCAGCATTCAGCATCTCAATTCCCCTCATTATACCACCATGTAAATTTGTCACTGCAAGGTAGACACAGAAATTTGGTTTCAGCACAGATAGCCAAAATAAAGGCCCATTTTTCACTGGAATCTGATGAAATCTCATTACAGTATGAAAATGAAAGGTTTGGGGTTGCAAGCAGGGGGAAGTTTAGATAGAAAAGCACCTGGACTTCGGAAACCTAAGGAAAAATAGATGTCATGTTCTGAGTAAATTTCAACTTTGAGTGTCTCATCAGTAATAACAGAAACAACCAACAACAACAAAATCCACACAAAAATGCTCTAGCATTGTGTTCAGAGATTGAATTGATAAATTAACTTACACAGTGACCTACTGGCGACGCCAGTGAAGTACTTACTGCCTTTAGTGTCAATGCCCCGAACAAACTTCCTTGCTTCGTCCAAATTCTCTGGAGTGGCCTTGATTAGTGTTTCTTTCCAGGTATGTACGTCACTACCAAACAGTATGAAATTGAAGAAGTCTTCTCCTTTCATGTCATCTAAGATTTTTAGAAGTGCTTCTCTTGTCTGTAAGAGAGAGATTTAAATGTGAGTTTCAACACTTAACAAAATAGGCACTCTTAGATTTGATATTGCTGATCTCTCAGGATTTGGATATTATTAACTGTTATACAGTATGTCAGGCAAAAAATCTGAGCTTGTTCTGTCCTTGTCAGTCCCTGTGTCTATTTCAGAGTAATTCCAAGTGAAGTCAGTGGGTTGCAATTACACCTGGTAAATCTTCCTGGCTGAGAGGAGAATCAGGGCTCACACCACAGATTGTTGCTTACGCTGAGGTAAAGCTGGCATGGCAAATTGAAAGTGATGGGAAAGGGGTAGTGACAGGTTGGCGGAGACGCTGATACACAAGCAAACATGGATATTTTGATGCAGCACCAAAACCTGAACAATCTGAGCATTAGCTTAGAATGAGGAATCCGAAGCATGAAAAGAGCTGCTGCTTCCTCAAGGAGACAGAATCAACATCATAGATCATGTATATAATGCTGTACGCACATTTTCATTTTGGTACACGTGATAGAACTCTCTGGAAAGGTTGATATTGGGAGTTTTGAACTAATAACATTCATAAGTAAGTAAATATAGCCTAAGTGTATAGAATTTTGTTCTACAATAATACTTCAAACTAGTACTTATGGTACTGAGCATTAGAGAGGTCACAGCATTAAACCACTTGGTAGAGCTTAAGCATTGCATATGCACAATAAGCCACCATGCCCCTTCCATCATAACAGAGGTTCCTTTACTGGGACTCTACAGTAATGTAATAACTTACCTGCTCTATTTCTCTTCCAGACATTGAGCCACTAATATCTATTACGAAAATAATATTCTTGGGCAACTTTGGAAGATTTGTTGGTGCAAAGAAGTGTACAAAGTAGCCATTGACAATCTGAAAAGTAAAAAAAAAAAAAAAAAAGCCCAAAAAACAACAATGAGAACCACTTCTGTATATTACAAAGATGAAGTGGAAAAAGAAGAAATTACTTTCATTTAGTGTCTAGCCCCTGAGCGGACTAATAGGCTTTAACAGCTCTGACCAGTTTCAGCTTTGCCCATGGGCCCAGCAGCTTCATTTAAGTGTAAGCCTGGGCCTTTAGTCCCCACACTGTAAGAATATCTGTCTCCATCCATGTCAGAACCATACCTATTCCTATCCAGGGACTCTGCTGTTTTGGATCCCACCCTGCAGACTGACTTCCCACCTTGACCTCAGCCTGTCTCATCACCACAAGCTTGCTCGGTGACCTGGACTCTCAGCTGAATTTGTCTGCCTTGCTCAGGTACTGCAGGGAGTGGGCTTCTGGCTGGCAAAGCCTCTGTGCTGCCAGCTGTGTTGTCACACTCAGCTCCTCATCCTTTAGGGAACAGCTGGCCCTTCCTGCTCCCTGACCTTTATTATGCAAGCTAAGCTGTTCAACAGTTCAAAATTTTCACCTGTCATATTTACCTGGAGATTATCTGGAGTTGTTCTCTTCACATCATACTTTACAGTAAAATCCCCATCCAAGACAGACTGTGAGCAATTTGCACAGGTTCGCTGCTGATCAAGAGTTGGCTTGAAAGAGATATGCCCCTGAAAAGAAAAGTCTTCATTAGATCTGAACCTTAATGGCTGAAAGTTCTCTACAGAGCACAAAGAAATTTGCATTTTTGTAAAACTAGTATATTCACAGACATGAGAATAACCTGTTTTATTAGGTTAGATATTAGTTTGCATCCATATGCATTTCTCTGTTTCTTGATGTTTCTTGATAGATGAAGGCTGCTATCCAGAGCTTTCTTCATATGTTTACTCCCCCACCTCCCATGTTTTAGCTCTCCACTGGGAATGACAGACACTGATAAGGCTGTTGGGCAGGCTGTCCCTTAGGAATTCTACCACCTCCATATGTGAGAAAACTACTTGCTACTGACTCAGTTCTTCTGTAAGAAATTGCCTTCTCAGTATCCAGGTTTCCAGCTACTGCTGTGGGACAAGATCCACTAGTTTGGGTACAGCACCATGCTAACAGCTACACGCCTTCTGAACAGCATGCTGGTGGTCTTCAACTTGCTAGCTTGGAATTCAGAGCTCATTTGCACAGGCAGGCCTTTATGGCATTTTCTCTGTTTTTTTACTCTTGCCTCTACTGCTAGCACTGATGTTATTATTTCAGAATTATAACCATAATAAATAAATTATGGAATGCAGTAGTCATTGTACCTTGTTCTCAGAAAAAGTTTTTTTAATGACATCTTGTAGGTCATTGGTGATGAATGTTCCTTCAGCTTCCAGCTCAGTGATACCCTGGGGCTCAAAGATATTTACTTCAATCTGAAATATTAATTGAAAATTTATTGTCATTGATTACCTCATAGTATATCGCCTTAGCCATTTACAGGAGGATCAGCAGGCAACTACAGATGTGAAAGACATATTTTTGTAAAAGCAAACATTTACTTTTCTAGTTTAAAATAGCAGTCCCATTTGTGTGGACACACCATCAGCCAAACAGGCCTTTTTATACATAGAAGTTAAAAACAAAGCTAGAAACACATCAACCTTAACAGAAATATAACTTGTTTGAAAGCTAGATAATGGAATTTAGTAAAATGTCAATAAAAATTCAAGTCCTTCAAAAACATAACCCAGCCATTAGCTGTAAGTTGTGCACAACTTAGACCTATCTTTCAGTATGCCTTCTATCACAGTGTTTAAAATTAAGTTGCATAAACTGTTACAGATGCTGAGTTTTTTAATGATTTTTACACAGCATTTTCTGGACAAAGGAGAAAAATTTTGCCTGAGAGCTGGGTCTTAGCAAAACAGATAGGAGTGATCAAAGACATGTTTTAGCACACAGAAACTGCAGTGTTCTAGAATGAATCACTGTAATTTAAGATGATGTAGCTCCCTGATGGTGTGAGAAAGGTGTAGCTTATGCTATAAAGGCATTTATAAAAGCTATTAGTCTTCTGTTTTAGCCCAATGCATCATAATGGCTTTTTCAGGTTTCCATACATCAGTTCTTTTGGAGGCTTAGCAGCTGAGTTTGTCAGGCTTACAAACAAAAACCTGCACTAAAGTGACTCCCCACATGACTGATGAGAAATACAATCATGGGCCTTTACCTCACCAGTGAATCAATGGGAATGAGCATGGTACTCCACTTTCAACAGAGATACAGAATTTCAGTCAAATAACAGTCCTGCTGGACACAGTTTGCCATTTACCTCAAAATCTTTGACAAGCTGTTTTGGTTTTACTTTGATGAACATCTCGTATTTTCCAAACTGTCGTTTCAGCAGTTCCTCATATGTGAGCTCAAAAGTGACTTTACTGGCTGCTGCAATGTTGACCGAGACAGTGAATTTTTCTGTCTTTCTTCCTGAAGCTCTGTATTTAAGTGGGTAGGAAAAAGAACATCTTTATCCTTCTTCACTATACTTATTGCTTGGGTTGGTGGTGTGTGATTTTTCAAAAAGGAGTAAAACAGTGATAGGTATTTTGACCTATTGCTAAAAAAATACTTAAACTGTAGAATTTATTCAAATTTCCCAGTGGGCTTAATCCCAGGAATATGTCATACAAAGTCGCTGAAATCTGCAGAAACAGTCTTTCCACAGCTGCAGCTACTGCCTGCACAATCAGAAGTTGTATTTCCTTTTTATAATTTACACTACAATAACTCTAACTTAATGATTGGTCTTTGGTCCTGTAAAAAAACAAATGTCAGAAATGTGCCAGAACAAAGTATTTCCAATCTCCCAACTATCCCAGCTATGGGACGGTGGTGTCGAAGCCACACAAGACATTATTCTTACTTGACAAGACCAGCAGTCTGTCCCTTTGAAACGGCCTTCTCATATTGCTGTTTTGCAGTTTCTTTTTCCTTTATAGTTCCAGGATAAGTGACACCATCAATTGTCCTGCAGACAAAAATGTCCTAGTTTAGCTGAATGGTTTGCACGGATACTTGGAAAGTTACTGCAGGCAATTCTCTTATTGACTCGTTTGCTAAAAAGCACTTTCAGGAATCAGACATTGGCAAGATTTCAGCACTTTCACTGAAGCTAGTCTTCTCAGTAAATTCAGCTGGAATGAAGAGCTCTATGCTCAGTGTCTTAAGAGAATCTAAACCAATTTTACTTTGAAAATTAATTAGATGAAAACTAGACTGACAGCAACACTACTTACACCTGCCATATTCCTACACTTCAGCAGCTTGACCATCTGGGCTCATCTAATGGCAAGTCATCTCTCTGGATGAGCCTCATCTGTCCAAATGTAGCTGTCTACAGCTGAATCTTTCATCCTTAGACCCCTTACATGATTAAACAGGCATTTCTCATAGGGGATTCATCTCATCCTACCATAAAGTTCTAGCATGCATTAAGAGTAGTTATGCCCTAAAAGCTACTATTTCTCTTCACTGAAAATATAACAGGTATAGTGTGATTACCAGAGATGGACATGTTTTAAGGGAATTAAACCTCATAATGGTGTGAGAATTGGACATTATTGCAACTGAAGGTCCAAATGTAAAGGAATAATTCACTCTATTTCCTGTCTTTCATTAAAATATGATTTTTGAATGAAAAGATAAATTAAGCTATAATGCCATCAGGGAAATTAAGTAACGGAACTTTCTGGTTTGATAACACCAGAGTAAGTAAATGGTATTTTTGAAAAGGTAAATGGATCCCCAGAGACAATCTCCCATTCCCTAAGGTCCATGATGATGAATAGAAATAATTGAAAATTAGTCATCTTTTCTGTAGATGTACCAATGTTTGCCTTTCTCAAAGTATCTTGCATGTGAAGTTAATAGTACCAGAAAATCACCCAGGAGGCATTTAGAAATCTATCAAATGGCAAAGTAAAAAGGAGCATTTGGGTTCAGTTTCTCCCAGTTGCATTTGCAAAGATTTTTACTCTTCCCTAACAATACCAAGAAGATTACACACATGCTGAAGTTGGTAATGAAGGCTGTCTTAGGGAGTTCAACATCAAAGAAGACTTCTTTGTGCACATTTCCACGATTGACAGCTCGACTGGTGATGACATTGCGGGCAAATCGGGAAGTTACTTTACTATCAATTTTCATGCTATAGATTTCTATCCCATTGACAACCTGTAGAATGAAAAATGAAAAAAAGAAAAAAGAGCTGTTACACTGACATCTGTGTTAATCAGCCAGGATCAGATTTTTAAAAAGAAATCACGACAGGACACTCTACCACTCCAAAGCAAAACAGGAAAGACCTAATCTTAAGAACTGGAGCGTGGCTGTGTTTCCTTGGATATCTGTCACTATAGCACTGCCGTCATGGTGCTACTCCGTGAGTTCTAACTGTAGCATCTTTAACGTAACACTACCACCACAGCAAAGGTGCTGCTCTTAAAAGGATCAGGTTTTTTTTTTTTACCAAGGCTGTGGCTTTTGTTTATGGTTAGTCAAAGAGCAGAACAACTTATTGCTGTCTACTGTATTAGTGACTGTAATTATCAACTGAGTGGATGACTCCTAGAGCAGGGATATAAGTAGTTATCTTGTCTAAGACCAGACCTAAACAATTCCAAATGCCTGCAAAATCCATTTTATGTTATTCTCAACTTCCTCACGACTGGGGCTCATTCTTCTTTAAACAAGCAAATGGGTGGGGCAATACTTATTTTCTTTGAATGCTCAGGTGTAAGGTTGCTGGAGACTGTAGTAAAGCATAGGCAACAACAGATGTGACTCCTTAGGCAACTCCACAACAATGAGGTCTGCTGCTTGCAGCAAAACCAGCACTGGAAAGACCCTTGGAGTCTTTTATGGTGGGCCTGATCTTTGGCTGGTTGATTAAGAAGGTTCTCAAACAATCAAAGCATTTAAGCATTGCTGGAGTGGAGTTCAGGTGCCAAGTGGAATCAGCCTCAGAGATGAGGTCTCTTGCCTTCCTTAGAAATAACTACAACATAAAATAAAGGGTAAAAACACAACCAACATAGAATGGATGACTGTTAGAGACATGGAGGTGACTTTAAACAACTTTGCTGTTTATTCAAATACAACAAGGCTAGAAATTGTTTCTTCATTCTCTTTCCTTGACCAGAAGTTTCAATCTGAGCTTGCGTAATTAGTTCTACTGCCTAAAACAAGCAACTCTGGGCGACTTCCTGTGTCACACACACTCAGAAATATCCATTGCTCTGACCGGACTCACAGAAACATCATGTGAACACAGTAAGAATATTCTTGTTGCAATGAAGCTTTCTCAGTAGCCTGGACAAAACCAAGCCTTACTCACCAAGTCATTATCAGCATTTCGCTTCTGCAAAGAGAAAAACAGGGGGGAAAAATATTAATAAGGTAGGAAAGCTGCATTTAGAAACAAATCACTTAGCACCTCTGTAGTTGTCATCTGCTTTCAAGTCAAAAGTAGTTGTTCAGGAGAAGGAAGTTATTAGTAAACTGAAGTAAATTTGAGGGAAGCGCAAGCAAGGCATCTGAGGTAGGTACAATTATTTTGCTTATAGCATTCCCAGTTTTGGTAAATCTTTCTGTTTTTATTTGATATAAGTGCACCTTAAATACTGTGGGTTTGAAAGATAAATTAACCTTTGAATATTGCTGATTTAGTATTTTGTTCAAGTGACACAAGAAGCTATCTTTCAGCTGAAAAACAACAATGAATGGCCAGAGAGATGGGGGAAGAGAGAGAGGAAAAGCGGCTTGAATGTTCAGTGCCATTTATATTTAAACACCACTCAATGGAAAGAACCCACCAAAATCTGCTTATAGGGCTTCCTTGAGCATAGCTTGGCTGCGTAGTAATATCAAAGTAAAACCAGAGTATCTTGTCCTGAGGGTGACAGCTTTTCCTTGGGAATTCCCAGTTCTGCATCCTGTGATATATATTTTGTCTTTTCAAACTAATCTCCTTTGGAAGGAAAAAGGGGGGCTGTATCACAGCATAAAAAAAAAAAACCACTTTGCACATTTTTTTTCCAGTCTATCATCCAAACTATCAGGCAGACCCATCCTTACACTCCTTCAGATTTACTCCAGAATTTTTCCTGTTTCACCCCAAGAGCCTCTCTAACATGGATAGATAAGACAGCAATTCAGCAGGCTTACAGAGAGGAGAGGCAGTCACTACGAAAGGCTGCAGGTAGAAAAAAAAATGCTGTTAGAACTTTTTGGCATGTTTATTCCCAGAATAGGTGCAAATACAGAAGCTCTACACAAATACTATGTACTTTCTGAGGGAGAGAACCAGCTTCAAACATATTTACTGAATCATGTTAAAACAACAGCTTGTGTAACTCAATTCCCGTAAGCTCGGGTGCAAACACCTTATCTCTTTTGGCCCCAGGAGCCTCATGGGTGACTTTTGGTGCAGACATGTTTACCTGCTCCATCAAATAAAGACATATCTCGGGTATATTTAAGGGTTTAAACTTTTCACAGTTAGGAACTGAGACAGGTTAGGAACTGAGACACAGAGGGTTATTTTTTTTTGTTTTCCAAGGCATTATATTAAATCTATGGAAATGCAAGGTTTTCATGGAGAGGTTTCTGAACTTCTGTAAGAGTCTGGACAAAAAGCCTGTGTACCTTTCTCTGGGTTCATCTTTCAAACTGTTATTGTCACACAGGTGATTTTTGTGCATTCGTGTCTCCTGTTTCACAAACTCTGTGTAAAGTATTCACCAATTCAACTCTGTCCTTTCCAAAATGGAAATTATCATTTCCATAACTATATTATCATTAGGGCTAATCATTTCTCCTTGCAAAACACAAAATGAGGCATAGACACTGGGAAATGAAAAACTGGAAGTCACTGAAATATCTGTACAAACTTCTCCTTAAAGTAGAATTACTATGCAGTTTAAGAACACCAAAAAAAAAGCAAAAAAACCCCAAGGATTACAGTTACAAATTCTACAAATACTACTTCCTAAATTAAAAGATAATTTACTTGCATTTAATCGTGAAATGATTGCTGTTGTGCACATTCTTTATCAGAAATATGGATTCTACAGTAGTTTTGAAAGAGTTCTGTTCAGATTCTGTAAATATTTTTGGGACTATTCTGCCATTCTCATTGAAAAATAAAATATAGAAAAATCTTTCAGTAAAAGGTACTAGTCACTTTGTAGTTGGGCTGATTTTCAATAGAGATACTCAAACCCAGCTTGACATTGTCATGGGCTACCTGCACCAGCTGACCCTGATCTGCACAGGGGAGTGGATGAGGTCACCCTCTGAACCTGTGATTTTTCTTCATTTTTAATGATTCACTTGGATGCAGCTAGAGACCTCACTGACATCAAGGTCACTTTAAGCTATGTGGGCAGAAAGTGAGTGTGTCCCATTAAAAAACGTTATGCAATCCTAGACCAAACGGAGATTTTAATATCCTCTACTTTGGGAAATTACAGTTACTTGAGAAAATATTTCTGTAGTATTTCTACATATTTGCTAGTTGCACCAATTATTAGAAAAAAATGTTCAGTTGTATGACAGTAACAAAGTCTGCTTTTGTTTGATACTCTTCTGCTGTGGCAACAGCAAAGAATATAGGCGTGACAAATATATAGAAATTGGGGAGGAAAGCAAGAGGAAAGCTGAAATTTGAACTCTCAAGGAAACAGGGAAGGAAAAGAGAGATCCCAATACAGTAAAAAGAAAGAAGCCCTGATTTTACAGCTTGGGAAACTAAAACACAGCATGACTAAAAGAATCAGCAAAGACTGTACAGTTAACTTCCAGTGACCTCTGGGAATTCACAATGCTGAACAAGGGGCTGTATCCCTAAGCACTACATAGGAAAAGCGAGGCACGAAATTTTTTTCCAAATTTACAGCAGCATTAAAGATTTCACTAAGTGGTGTGAATTGGGTATCACAGAGAAGAGACCATAATGCAGCTAAGCTATGAGAACTAAACCTCCTTGTGAGCCATGCAGGAGTCTTGCTGCTGCCAAAATGAGAGGGCCATAAAGGGAAGGCTGTGTCACCACCACCCGTGCTTTTGGGTAGCTTTCATCTGAAAAGAAAATCTTTCCCCGCCTTAGTAGCCGCATGCATAGGAACGGGGCGTACAAGTGCACATAGCGACTTGGATTATTGCTCAGTTTTCAGCAGAACTGGGTCTGCCCATTCTGTTTACCTGACTATGGCTTTAAAAGCAGCTTTGACAGCTTGAAGGTCATCAGCCAGCCAGACTTCCAGCCATGCTTCATCACTCCCCATCGGCATGCTACTTGCTCAAAGGAGCTAAGAGAGGGATGGGGACTGAGACCTTCATGCTACGTACAAATCTGCTCCATTTCAATCAAATTACATTTGCATAGAGTATCTAACAAATCTGGGAGAATCAGCTGACTCTTTTGTGGTGTTCTGCACATGCAGATGGAATGCTGTGCAGAGCTTTAGTCATTTTCCATGTAGAAAGGCTTTAGCAATGCAAGACATTCAGAGAACGGCAGGTAGTATGGTCATCAGACATTCAGAGAACGGCAGGTAGTATGGTCATCAGGAGGAAAAAAGGCTACATAGTGTTTAAATTATAAGAATCCACAGCATCTCCAATTTGCAGCAATAAGTCTCAAGCTGAAAAGGCAGGTAAGTTAGTATCCTGATTTTCAAAGAAAAAGTCTTGGCAAAGAGTATAACCTAATCCATAGAAATTGGCTGCAAATTGCTCTGTCCTGTTCTACCCACCAACCTACAATGCTCCCTAAAGAGATCTGCCCTCTGTAACTTTTCTCTCAGTGTGTAACTTTTGATAGAGAGTAAATTAATTTATTGAGGTGAGGAGTAACGGCTGGCAACTTAACTGAAGAAAGTTAGGCAGAACATCAGGAAGCACTGTCCTATTCAGAGAGCCAGTCCAAACCAGAATGGCCCCTTTGAGGGACAGAGAACTATTTCATGTTACCTTAACATGCAAATCCTACCACGTCATTTGGATAGGGGACATATTTATCTGGCTGCCATTTTACATCTGTTTTCTGATTCTCAGAGGCATCTTTTCACTGATATTTCATCTTGCTTTGCAGGTGTTAGTTCCCTGTCAGCACTGATTGATTTACACATTTAAATATAAGACTAGTAAAATGTTTTACCATTGTGGTGATGACACGGAGAGGGAGAACACAAGTTCTCTGGTAACAGAGAATACAAAGCTCCTGTGTGAAGCACTGATGAACTCTCTGAGAAATATTAATAGATGACAGAAGGTTAATCTATGAGAAATTAAAGTTCCGTACATGGCTGATTACTTACCTTGATGTTTCTGACATGCGTTACCAAAAGGTCTGATGATGCAAAGGTAGGAATCCATAACAAAATACAAAGCAATAGATAGTTTTCCATTTTGGAAAAAAAAGTAAGATTCTAGTCTGAACAATATGTATAAATATATAATGCTTTGTTTACTAAGTGTTAATAAATAACCCAGTGAAACATGGGATTAAACATTAGGCATTCAGGAAAAGTCAAATACTTAATTCTGAATCTGCATCATCTGCAGAATACTGTTACAAATTTACACAAAATTTCAGCAATGTGTCTTCTGTGTAATATCTCCAGAAAAAAATTCAACCACCATTTCTGTACAGGCAACCGAACTTTATCTGTGCTCTAGACTCACCTCTTTTCCAGGTGAAAACCATCATCTTTCTGACACCTTAAAGGCTGTCCCTGACTCAAATTTATCACTGCTGCAACAGAGCTTGCGGTCTTTTAAACCCACTTATGCTCCTCAAAACCTATGTCCTGTAATCCTGGGATATCACTCAGGTACATGATTTAGATATTATTTTGGACGTGTTGTGGCAAGTTCAGAAATTTCCCATTACTAGCTTTCCTATTCATCTTCGTAGCTAAAACCCAAGTTCAAGCTCCCAGAGTCTTGCATCTTGCACAATCAATACCCATCCAGTCTGCTGCTGCAAGGCTCATTTTGTTATCTTGACAGTGTCCAGTCTCTCTTAAAGTGTGTTTTGTGCAATGGAGGAGATGAAACCAGTTTAAAAAAATTAAGGACTGAGAGTCAAATACTCAGTGATAGTAACACATTCAGGTTTGCAGAATTTGGGGTGTTTTCCTGCAGTCAGCTTCCTCAGGTGTGCAGCTACGTCAGGGACAAGGATAGGTCCAGGAGTCCCTTTTAAACCAGTCTGGAGCTTTTTAAACCAATTCTCTGCCCCATGCAGAGGTGCCTGGACGGGTCTCAAGAGCACCTGTGCTCTGCCAGGCCTCCCCGGCCCCCTCATGCGCAAGGCGGGGGGGACCCGCTGTGGTGCTGCGGGACACTGTGGCTGACACCGTGTCCCTGCCCCACCCTTACCACGTCAGGCACTGTTTCTGAAGGGACGGCGGCGTTTCTCGGGCTGTGGCGGGAAGCAAAAGCAGGCTCACCACGGCAGCTCGCCGCGCGCTCCGCACCTCCATCACGCTCCCTGCCCACTCTC
>NW_008619010.1:1510-10908 GCF_000691845.1 Merops nubicus | reverse complement strand
CTAAAGGATTCTATGATTCTACTTTAAGGAGATATTTAATGCAGCTTATATTAGCCAGGCCTTGCATGGATGGTGTTGACGGCAGATTGCTCTTCTGGACAGATGAATGGTAGTCATGGTGGGAAGCATCTAGTTCCTGCTGCTCTCCAGGATCCTAATTGCAGCAAGACAAGCTGAAAGCTGGCTGTTGGTGGAATCTGTGGAAGTTTTTCAAAGCAAATGCTGCTCTCTGTCTCTCTGCAGCTGAGTGCTGCAGACCAGCTGTGTCCAAGAGAGGCTGTGAGGAAGATGCTGTTCGTGGAAGACTTTCAGATCAAGATCTGTGATGTAAAGGTTTCAGTCCATGGGAAAATCAGACATTACAAGGGAAGTTGTTCACATAATTATGAGTCCTAGGGAAATCTTAATAAGAAGTCTTTACTTTCCTCCTTGTTCCTACTCATTGCCCCTCACAAAAAAGTGGAAGAGAACAGTGGCAAAACAGAACTTCTCAGGGGATGATCCCATCTTATCATCCCAAGGGTTCCCCTGGGCTAGGAGTGTTTAGGGAAGTGGAGAAATCAGGGCAATGATGGATTTTGAATCAGTGTCTCCTGTGACTACAGATATGCAGCTATACACTGCAATGCTGTGCACCTGTGCATCAGGGCCACAGCAAACTCACACTTTTGATGATAGTTTTAAGAGACAAATTCCAGTTGAGTATACCCAGGAGAATGGAGCATGGAGGAACGACTATGCACACCTTGAAATGCCTTGATTTTAAGAGTAATTAAGTTCACTGCTTAATCAAAGGCCTTAAAGTTAAAAAATGGAGCAAACCAATGTAATTTAAAGTTCATCAGACATTGCAGGGTGGTTGGATCCAGGCAGGGGTGTTCAGGTTGATGACTGAGCAATTCCACCTAGGTTGCAGGCAGATTGTTAATTCTGTAAAAGTGGGAAGTGAAGCAATGATGATGAAGCATCTGAACTTTGCTGTACTTGTGAATGGTGTTGACAGCCACAGATTGCTGCCTGCTGCATTAGCTGTGAAGGACATCTACAAATGGCACCAGCTCTCCCTCATTGAGACATCCCATTGAGAGGAAGATAGATCTTCCTGTCTTCTGTTAAATAGAGATATGTCTGTTGTTTCTCCCTTTTCTAGCAATGATGCTGAAAGCATATTGTTGAGGCTCGTCTTCCAGCCCTTTCTCTGGAATAGGTTGCCTGCAACTTCCCCAAGTCATTTCCCTCTAAAGGGAAGTGCTCTTGCTCCCCAGCTGGAGCAAGTGACATTGCAAATGTGCAGGAGCAGATTGAAAATCTGGAGTGAGAGCTGTTCAAGACTGCTGCACACAGTGTGTCACTTGTGTGACAGAAAAAGTGAGATGGAAGGTGCAATGTATGAAATGATCTGACTGGTTTATGCCCTTTTCTGTGGCTGCCAGGGGATGAACTTTCCTTAGAGGACTATAAGAAAATTGGGATCCCTCATTTTCATTTGAACATCCCAGATTCAGAGCTTCCCAAAGCTTCTATAAAATACAAGTATGTGCCTGTACCCCCTGAAATCCTGACTGTAGGAATAAGTAATTCTGCAGGATTTTCTCAAGTCTGGCACTGTTTCAAGGTTTCCTTTGGGTTTGACATCATCCTGCATAGATGTGTGTAGTGGATATAGAAGCCTGCACAGCTGCAGCAGAGCTGTTATGTAAAGACAGTAGAACTCCTGTGCAAGGAAGCAGAGTCTGCCAGCCCCAGTAAGGATGCTGGATTTAAGTTTCTGTCAGTGCTGTATTCTATGCATGGGATCTTCACTGCAGTGTCCCTGCTGAGGCCTGTGTAGCTTTGCTGCTGCCCAAGTAATTGAGAAAACGGCTGAACTGTTTGCAGTCCTTTCTCCAGGAACTCATTTGTGCTTAAAGCATAGGGAAGAAAAGAGCTGAGAAGCTTCATTTGTAGCTGAGGTATTGGGTGGTGCACAGTTCATAGTTCAAGGCTGCTCCTTTTTCTGGCTTCTCAGCTCTATATCCGAATGAACTGTGCAGAATCCAGAACAAAGGTGTCGTTTCTGCTCGTGTGCAAAGTGCCCGTCTTCCCCTTGAACACAAATGGCTGAAAGTCTGTGGGGAAGGATTTGCTTTAGTACACCTTACTTCTCAGTCTTCCCTTCCACTGCACAACTGACTCAATGCAGTCTTCCTGCATCACTCCTTTCACCCTATTCTTATTTTAGCACCTGTTTCTGCCATGTAAAAGTTCATTAATCCCTTAGAAAACCATAGAACAGAATCAGATCTTGATCCTGAGTGACTGCTTCCACTGTCATAATACAGATTTAAATCTATTGAAAAAAACAATGGGGAGAAAACAGATTTTTTTTTTTCCTGTAATTGTATAATGTCACCCACTCGACAAGTGTAATTGTGTTGCTATAGTGATCTTAAATTATGACCAGGATGAATTTTTACTTAAGGTTAATTTAGAACTTATCTGCCTCAAACCAACCATATCTAATTTCTCTGAGCCCTGGAAAAATAATTTAGATCTCTACCAACGTTTTCTCTTAGCCTCCAGCTTTCCAAGAGTCTCACTGTTGTAATTTTGAAACAATGTTCTTTAAATGAGCCCCTGAAATACATTTGAATTAGTCAAAAGCAAAACATTTCAGAAGTACAGTACCCAGTTTCAACATCGTAGCAATCAGGGACTTTTCACCTCACATTACCGGAGAGGATGAGGTGATAGTCACATCTTCAGACAGGCTTGAAGACAGCAGTCTTGAAGACAGAGCAGCCAATCCTTCAGCTGGACAACAGGAGGTGTCAATAAAGAGTCCTGCTTTTGAAAGAAAGTGTTTTAGTTTTTATCTTATAATATATGGGGACTCTCTGTATCAATGTGTCAGGGTCTTCTGTTCCATAGGACAAAAGTGTGAAAATATCTGAAGCCCTCCTTTACTAAGTTCAGGCAACTGTGTCCTTGGTTCATCATTCCACTCACAGACCCCCGTCTCCCTTTTTTACAATGATAATTAAACTGAATACTGAAAAAGAATTGAATATGAATAAGTGAATACTGAACTCTTGAGTTTCACTCTCAGAAACTCCTTTGGGTGAAATTTCGAATGCAGGGGATGGCTCTTCTTTTGGTCTTGCCCAGCACCATCCACGTCAATAATCTTACTAGAGAATGTTGTGCCTCCATTTTGCCCCGTGGAAATGAAGGAGTGCTGAGCAGGATTGTGCCTGCCCACATTTTGGCATGGAGCTTTGCAGGTGTCAAAGTCTCGCTGTTCAGAAACTTCCTTTTCACATGGAAGTACAGGCATTCAAAAAGAAATTTCAGGCCATTGAGCTGTGCCTTGGACAGGGTCTGATATTTATAGTACTGTGCACTGAGACCTTCTTTTCTAATCAAGATAGTTCGTTTCCCTTCTTTTGCTGCATTCTGTTTCCAAATCCAAACCTTTGGACAACAGCTTTTTCATGTTTAACTATACTGCAGAATGTATCATGGTGTCATTAGTTCTGTTTAATTCTGTGTGTGCTTGTTACAGTGTTGGAAAGGTCAGTTTGACCGTATGGATTTCGTAAGAGAGAAAATGCAGAAACCTCTAGAAAACTATATATGCTTATGGAGGTAGAGTATGAAAATTGATATGAATAAGAATCGAATCCCTAAACAAATTAAGAAATAAAAAAAATCCAACATTTTACTTGAGCAGACCTGGAGGAGTGGTAGACTAGTCAGCAAGGAGGTCTTTCTCACCCCACAGAACGAAGAGAGCTAAACACCAGGAGCTTAGTTCTAAGCCCTGCTTTTGCACAGCTTAGGTCGATCTGTCTGTCTAATGCCTATATATTTTTTTTTTTTTTTTCTGAGCTGTGGAGCAATTTTAGTCTTCTGTGACTCTTGCATGAGTGTGTGGAGAATAAACAACAACTGAAGAAATGAATAGCTGGAGAAGTAAGCCTGGACAGTTGGGCAATATTAACTCTGATCTTTGGCAAAACAGGCATACTAGCTTCTGCTTGTGTACATGCTTGTACTGGGACCACAAATGGGGAATTAAGAGCCCAAGACTAACAGAAATTGTGGATTTCAAACACACCTGAGAAACTTGCCTTCCTTTCAGCACTTTAATACTTTATTTTAATGCTGCTATCAGATACAATTGTTCTTAGCTGTCCTTCCTGATATCTGTGTATATCCATGACACTGTTTCCCATTATGTTAATGAAAAAACTCCCCAAATGAAGTATTTGCTTTGCCAGACTGTTTGTACATGTACTCTTCATGGTTAATTTCCAGCTTTTGACTGTGCTAGTTGTCACAACAGTTTCAATTCAGTGTTTATCATGCAGATGCAAAGATCCTTGGTGATTACCAAACAACCCTCAGTATTTACTTCTCCAAACCGACAGACAGTCTCTCTAAACCTGTCTGCACCTGTTTTTGTCCTCCTTCTCGTTGCTTTTTAGAAATCCATGTTGAAAGACAGAAAATACATTAAGAACTAGAATACAGCACAATGAATTTTTTTTAATGTTTTCTTGCACATACAAAGCACATGTAAATGCCGATAAACCTAGACCTGTTTCTCAAGTCACAGCCTGATTCTCAAGTGTGATTTTGACTTCTTTTCCTTTCTAACTTGTGAGAACAAAAGCTGCATGTATGTATTACATAATTAGAGCATGATTTCAGTAATGAAGCATAGCTACTCTGCACACCTTCCACAGTCTAACAGATTTTTCCATCTCCACAGACAGGTGTTAGAATCATTGCATGTGGGGCATACTCTGTTGGACAGAAGCAGGTGAATCTTTTTTTTTCTTTTGTGCAGTGGCCTGAGTGGTATACTCCCAGTGGGCAGTTGTTACAATAAGATGCTTAAGGTGCATAGTGTATTCTTCTTTCTGTGTCCATGCTACTCCCAATCTGTTGGTCAGCCAGGGATACTTATTGCAAACATGACCATACCCTGAGCTGAGCTGTCATCCTAGGGGATGTAGAGTATCTGGTATTAGATGTCAAATCTATTGACTCCAACAGCCATATACAAATCTTTCTAAAAATCTGGCTGGTGGATACACTTGTTATTTTGTCTATAGAATTGTTTTTGTGAAAGCAAAAGTTTCTTGCTTTAACCTACAACCATTTCCCGTGAATCTTCTTCCCTTGACATTTCTTCTCAGCCTAACTCAAGCTCTAATCCTAATCCATAATGTGGACAATTTGTAAAGCTGGAACTTGATCTGTCTCAATGTTGAGACTTTATTTGTCCTTCAAGGCTGAGCCTGTTGCTGGTCTTGATATTACTTTGGCAAGGAATGGATACTACCCATAGCAGACAAAAGTGCCTACTACAATACCAAAACAGAGGACATCTTCAGAGTGTCTTGTTTTCTTACCTGTTCTACATGCTTAGAAGCAAATGTGGAACTCATTGCAATTTTTCAAAACTGTGCACCAGATAATTCTCCCATCTGCTGGCATTAGGATTTCTGAAAACTAACTCAGCATGAAAAGCTGCTTATAAAATATTATCCCTGAGTTTGGATCAAAGGAACAGAAAAGAACAAGCATCCTCTCTAATGACTAACTGAATGACTATGAGTAATGATGTTATTGCAAATAAGCAGATATTTTTTGTGACTTAGCCCAGAACAACTTGCAAGGAATCCTAAGTACATGATCTTACAGAAGCTGTAAGCCTGATAATACTACTGATTTTAATCTTGTTTTGATCTTCAATTGTGTGTCCTTTTGCATGACTGTAGTAGGAATGTCTTATGTACAGATACAGGCCCACTTACATCCCACAATAGGTTTAAACGTGTATTTAATGGAATTCTTGGCCCTGAACTCACTGGGGTGGAATGGAACCAATTAAATCTTGTACAGTGTATAGGAATACTGTTAGCTTTTTCAGTTGAACTTGTTTACATTCCCCTTTTCCACCGTAACTGTGTGTATCATAGAGCATATAATCTTTTAAAGGAGTAAGTTTAGCAGAAGCATCTTTAAGTTCTAAGACTGAAATTTATTTGCTGTAAATAATTTATGGATATACTGGAAAATCAATCAAATAGATGTTAACAGTTTTGTGAAGAAATCAGTTTGAAAGCATAGGGAGTTAACCTTTGGCTGGTTCCCAGATGCCCACCAACACACTCTCCCACCCTCCACAGGCAGCTGCCATTGGAGTGTCCTGCTTTGTAGAAGAAGGTGCCTTGTGCAAGGCAGGTCAAGCACTGTCCCTGCTTGGAGAGCATCCAGCAGCTGCGGCTGGCCTTACCATTTCAAAGTAGGGAAGTGATCTGACCATTACCTATACTCAAGTCATTCTGATGTGAAAGGGAGAGACAAGAGGATAATTAGAAACATTTGTATCAACAGAGAAAGGGTTCCTCACTGAAACACCAAACTGGACAAATTATCAGAGGCTTTTATGATTCACTTTCCTGGAAATGTCCTTTTTATTTTATTGAAAGCTGAACCTTGGCGTTCAAGGCCTGCCAGGCAGTGCTCTTGAACAAGGAAAGGCTAGGATTTCTCTTCTGTCTTTGGAAAAATTGCTTAAAGTTGTCTACATTTGGAGCAATGGCTATATTTTAGGAAGCAGTCTGGTTGACAGCATTTGGAGATGAAGCTAAGATGTTTGTATAGAATTCTCTTCCATTCTCAGTACTGCTTTTGAATGTTCAGACCTGAGAAAAGAGTCAGAAAAAAGGGTTTGGAAAAAGAGATAATGTGGTAGTAAGTATCAACAGGCTGAAGTCTGGCAAGTGAAGGATATGTAAAAACCATTTCTGCAGAACTAAAATCAGACAGAAAAGAAAAGAGCATCTTTAGTGCTAACTGCAGGTGGTGGTTGTGGGCTGACAGGGAAAGGAGAGACAGTGACGTCTTTTCCTAGTGCATACCCTGCTGGTGTATTATAAACATGACCATCATTGGGACCAAAGGGAATATAATGAGCAGGTCTGTAATAAGTCAGTTCCACAGCTCCTTTGCCTCATGTCCTAGCACTGGCACCGGAGCTGAAGAGGGGGTTGCTGCTATATCTCCAGTTCCCTGCACTACATGGTCATTTATCAGCAAACAGCAGCTTGTCTTTGAAATTGTGACAGCATCCTAAAGGCCACCCAAGGCTTCTGGAGTGGCTGAATTTGGATCACTGAATGTTCACTGTAAAAGACTCACTGCCAGGGAAAAAAAAAAAAAAAAAGATTAATTCCATCTCTGCTGGAGAGAGTGCAATTTCACCTCATCAATCTCTCTTCAGATATGGGCAAGGCTTGAGCCTGGCAGCATCCTGTGAATTGTAATAATTTCCTTAATTTTTTTGCTATATCAAAGGTAACTAATAGAAAGAAAATAGGAAGAAGCAAACTGGCTACTCTGCAAACTATGCCGGAACAGGAAGATGTGTTTTTGTGCTCATTCCTGAGCATTGTCTTCCCATCTGAACTCAGGTACTTTTCTAAGTCTTGGAGCAGGAATATGCAATAGCCTATTAGGTGATTCACCTTTGTTGGATGAGTAACTTGCTGCTTGGGAATGTGTCTGTGCTTCTAATAATCAGGATCAGAAAGTCTGGTATCTATAGAGTGTAGGTCAACAGAAGGTGGCCTACAAATAACCACAAGACTTTTGTGGTCTGAGGAGCACTTATGTACATATGAATACCCTGAGGAAAAAAAAAAAGGACTGAAAACAGTAATGAATAGCGATTCATTGCTTAGCCTTTTTTGCTGCTGTGGATATCTGCCTGAAATACTTGTAGTGGACATTCTATTAGGATTCAGAAATTTATAAAACTTTGCTGTGTATTTTACTAGCATTCAACTGTGTTACTGTGCTTGTGGAAAATTCAACAACCAGAAAAAGCTTTTTATATCAGTACTGTTTTGTATAGAAAAGAAACAAGGGTTGTCATACTCCTTCTAAAGAATATTTTTTCATATCCATAAATTATTTTCTTTTATTTGAAAGATACTTTCTCCAGAAAAAATATTTTTTGAAAGGTCAAAATTCTAATACGTCCTATACACTTCCTACACAGCCTCTCCATGAAAAATATAACAATTTTTTCTCAGACAATCTTCATCATTTTTCAGCCCTGTCTTCTGCAGTTTAGAGCAGCAGTCTGACTATTTATTAACAATAATAATAAGGTTGCTAAGAGGATCAATTTCATGTTTATCTAAGCACTAAAAGAGCATTTTAATTCTTCATCTAATTTCAAGAAGATATATGTCTGAATAAATCTATTTAAGCTTTATTTTGAAATTCCCAGAAGGCAATAGCTGTTTTTGGGTTCTCCATAATAATTACATGGTTTGGTTTAAATTTAGGTTTATTTAGTAGAGGGAGGATTCCCCCTATCTCACCCCCCAGCACTCCATGTTTCTGTATCATACATTTTTACTTTTATATTCACTTTAAAACCCTGCCTTCAGTTTCTGAGTCTTTGCTGAAAATGTGCAGGAAGAAAGCTGTACAATAGAGAAAACACAAGTGACGAGCTATTCACCGAGGACTTGGGCACATCCTAGGGAACTGTTGAGTAATGCTTTTCTAGGAATATGTTCTTATTAAGACTCTTTGTAGCTTCTTTGCTCTGGCATGAAATGCCTTACTTTTGGTTTGTCACTTAATTAGCACCTTACTCTAGAAATTGTTATTAGATAATTACAATGTTTAACTATCTCATTGAAAAGGTATTTAAGGTCTGTAACCATTGGGAAGAAAGGTTTAAGTAGCAAAAATATTTTCAATAAGAATATTTCACTTAATTATCTGCTGTTAAAACTTTCACCAACAAAAAAACCTCCCCAATTGTTAAATAAGGACCCACTCCAGCATCTCAATGCCTTTCTTGTACTGAGGGGCCCAAAACTGAACACAGGTCTCGAGATGTGGCTTCACCAGTGCCAAGTACAGGGGAATGATCACTTCCCCAGTTCTGCTGGCCACACTACTTCTTGTACAAGCCAGGATGCTGTTGGCATCCTGTTGCCTGGGCACACTGCTGGCTCATATTTAGCCAGTTGTTGATCAGTACCTCCAATCTGCTGGCGCGCCTTCCCAGCCGTTCTTCCCCCAGCCTGTAGTGTTGAGTGGGGTTGTTGTGGCCCAAATGCAGGACCCAGCAGTCTGCCTTGTTGAACCTCATACTATTGGCCTCAGCCCATCGATTCTGCCTATCCCGATCCCTGTGTTGAGACTTCCTATCCTCAAGCAGATCAACACTCCCACCCAACTTGGTGTTATCTGCAAACTTACTGAGGGTACACTTTATCTCATCAAGATCATTGATAAGATGTTAAGTGGAAGTGGCCCAAATACTGAGCCCTGGGAAACACCACTTGTGACCAGACACCAACTGGATTTAGCTCCAT
>NW_008619010.1:0-1470 GCF_000691845.1 Merops nubicus | reverse complement strand
CCACCACTCTCTGGATGTGGCCATCCAGCCAGTGTTTTATACAGCAAAGCATATGCCCATCTAAACCTTTTTTTTTTTTTTTTTCATGACAATGCTATGGGAAACAGTGTCAAAGCCTTTACTGAAATTCAGGTAGGCAACATCCACAGCCTCTCCCTCATCCACTAGGCAAGTCATCTTGTCACAGAAGGAGATCGGGTTCGTCAAGCAGGACCTGCAGAACCAATGCTGACTGGGCTTGATCAGCTGGTTGTCCTGTATACAGTGCATAATGGTGAACAAGATGATTTGTTCCACAACCTTCTCTGGCACCAAGGTCAGACTGATAGGTCTGTAGTTCCCTGCATCCTCATTCTGGCCCTCCTTGTAGACAGGTGTCACATTTGCTAACCTCCAGTCTACTGGTACCTCCCCCGTGAAGTGCTGGGGTTAAACCCCCAGCCCTGAATGAGGGTTGACATATGGGTGATGTCCACAGCTGGGCAAGAGAGACCCTCATGATCACTTTTCATCCAGGGTCTGGCCAGCCTTGGGTGGGAACTGATTAGGAGATCACTATAGGGCAGCAGGTAGAGGCTCTGCTAGAAAGAGAGGATCCCCTCCTCCCTTGCCACCAGCTAAAAGGAGAGGACCTAACTGACAAGGGGGAATGGAAGCAGGTCCCTGCTCAGTGAGGCGGGTGAATCCCCTCCTGGCCTCCCTACCCTTTGCAGTTACCTTTGCACAACAGGTGTAGGGCTCTGGAAATTGAGGGACAAGCAAATGGCAATGGAGATGAAGATCCAGCGCAGGAGTCACCCAAGGTAACTAGGGCTCCCACACACATTAGGACCGGCTCTAACAAGGAAAAAAGGAGGGTAATTGTAGTCTGTGACTCCCTTCTGAGAGGAACTGAGGGCCCCATAGGCTGGCTGGGTCCACACCATAGGGAAGTCTGCCACCTCCCTGGGGCCAGGGTTGGAGATATTGCGAGGGAACTCTCTGGTCCGGTTCATCCACTGGACTGCTATCCCCTATTGGTTATCCAGGTTGGTAATGATGATGTTATGGAGAGAAACCTGAAAACAATTAAAAAAGACTTCAGGGCCCAGGGAGTGTGTGGAAGATACTTCCTGAATCAGCTGATGAGGGAGCCCACCAGGGGAGGTGCTTTGCTGGACTTGTTTACAAACAGAGAAGGGCTGGTAGGTCATGTGGTGGTTGGAGGCCATCTTGGGCTTAGTGACCATGAAATGACAGAGTTCTCAATACTTGGTCAGGTAATCACCATGGACGTCCAAAGGGCGGACTTCAACCTGTTTAGAACACTGGTTGAGAAAGTTTCTTGAGGTACAGAGGGCAAAGTGGTCTAGGAAGGCTGGACCTTTTTTGAGAAGAAACTCTTAAAGGCATAGGAGCAGGCTGTCCCCATGTGTTGTAAGACAAGCTGGTGCAAAGAACAATTGGTGTGGCTGAACAGGGAGCTTTTGC
>NW_008619009.1:9762-10032 GCF_000691845.1 Merops nubicus | reverse complement strand
AAAAAAAAAAAAAACAACAAAGCACAGAAAACCCCAGGGCGTGCAAAACCTGCTCAGAGCTGAAGTGGAGCCCGCTGGGCTGGAGGAGCACGGCCAGCCTTGAGCAATGCCTCTCCCCAGGGCTCCTGCCACGCTCTGGGAAGGTCTCTGGACCTGACCAGCTCACACAGCCAGGAGCGGCCGTGTCCCCATCCTCTGCAGATGAGCTGCCAAGGAAGGTGCAGGCAGGGAAGCTGTGGTGCAGGCAGGGGTGCTGTGGGGCAGGCCGGG
>NW_008619009.1:8072-9567 GCF_000691845.1 Merops nubicus | reverse complement strand
GTATGCTGTGGTGCAGGTAGGGAAGCTGTGGTGCAGGCAGGGATGCTGTGGTGCAGGCAGGGGTGCTGAGGTGCTGGCAGGGGTGCAGCCCTGCCCAACGTGCCAGCTCACCACACTCAGAAGAAACAGACTCTTGGGGGACCCCAGTTTTCCTGCAAGAGCCTCAGGCACAACAGCATGTTGTCACTTCTCTCTTCACCCCTCAGCCCCTGAGTGCCCGACCCTTAAATAAGAGTGAATACGAAATAAATCAGAGGGAGAGAGGAAAAACTGAGTGATGAAGAGGAGAAAGCTCTCCTCCAGCAGGGCTTGGAACCAGGTGGCAAACGAGCAGGATGGGGCACGAGTGTCCCATCCCCAGGCAGGTAGGGTGCAAGGCGCCCTGGGTGGGTACCTGCTGCCTGGGTAGCTGTCCCACCACGGCATACCAGGTCTGTGGGAGGGACAGCAGAGGAGGAGAGGGATGAAGGCTCTGCCTTCAGGAGGCAGGACGCAGCTGCTGGAGTTTGGGCTGCCCGAGCCAGTGCCACAGACTCAGGACACTTCTTGGGTCACTGTCCCACTGGGCAGCCCTGGGCAGGGTCAGGATCGTGCTGCTGGGGGGTGAGCCTGCCCCCCACCCACCACATCCCGCTTTGCATCTCTCACGATGATTCCCTAGACACCCAGGGATGTTCCAGCTCCTCCTGTTTGGATAAAATATCTGTAATTACACGCATGCCTAATGTGAATTATTTCCAGAGTGCAATCCTGGCGCTTTGGACCCTGCTGAGCAACTTGTCAGGAGCCTCCCTTGTCAGCGGGGAGAAGTTAGGTGGTGGCACTTCTGCTTGGGTGAGTGACCAGCACGGCCCTGGGTGACCACCCCAGGGTGCTAACGGCTCATTCCCAGCACCCTGACAGGGGCTTCCCTGGGGTCCAGCAGGTACTTCAGTCGTCTGACCCCAGAAAGATGAGTAGGGAGGGGGATTTCTGCATCTGCTCTTAGACTTGTCGTTGTCATCCCCATTTTGAAGACAGGAGGGTGTGAGCAGTTAATTGATGTGCCCAAGGCCTCGTTTGTAGCTGCAGAGATGATGGATGCTTTCCCAAAAGTGACGCTGCCGTCAGAAATTGTGGGGCTGGTGGAGAAGGTACCGGGTGAGTTCCTTTGGCCCATGCTGGGTGAGATGTCAAATCTGATTCTCATTGTGGTCCCTTCTGGCCCTGCGGTCGATGGGCTCAGAAATGGGGCTGGCAGGGGAACAAGAACTGTTTCATCAAATGTTCAAGGTTTTAAAACTTGGTTTTCTTCCAGCGTGCAACTCAACTGAATCCTTTTCAAAGTTTTCCACGGTGAGCCACCCGACCCGAGAACATCCCAGAGGGCTGGGGGCTGTGGGCAGCACCCACCCCGGGCAGCAGAGACCTCCCCACCCTGGGCAGGGAGTTTTGGGGGCAGCCCATTTCCCAGCAGGCTGGCGTGTCCAGCCCCGAGACCCCCCGGCCCCCTCCC
>NW_008619009.1:7454-8038 GCF_000691845.1 Merops nubicus | reverse complement strand
GCATTGTCTCCGCATGGCAGGTTCTCTGTGCAGGAGGGTTCTGCATCCCCTCTTAGCTGTGCTCAGCAGCCTTTCGCTGTCACATTGTGTTATGTGCTCCAGAAGTGACTGATGAACCCTCCTCTCCTCCCTTCCCCTGCCTGCAGAATTCCCAGTAGCTGCCCAGGATCACTGGGGTGTGGGGGCACGGTGGGCGAGGGGACCCCAGACCTCAGCACCCACCTCTGGATGGCTCAAGGACTGGGAAGAGAGATAATTCAGGGACTGGGAAGTGACATCTCAGCTGGGTTTCAAAGGCATGCCCTGGTCCCCCCCTGGGGGGGCATCTCCCCACCCGGGCTCCTGCCTGCTGCTGCTTTGGGGACAAGGGTCCGGGCAGGGCTGAGCCCCTTGTCGGTGGCACAACGCCCCCCCCTCCCCACCTCCCCCAACTCTTAGTCCGTTCTCCATTATTTTTGTCTTCCCCTCCTCCCCTCTCCATCTCAGCTGCCTGATGAATGAAGGATGGGTTTTTAAGCCTTTTTTACCCCCAAGGCCTGCAGTGCTGGCTTTGCTGTCATTCCCGGTGGAAACGCAGGCTTCTG
>NW_008619009.1:4948-7354 GCF_000691845.1 Merops nubicus | reverse complement strand
TTATCAATCCCTGCTCAGCACCGCCAGCGCCGGGCCGGGTCCTCTCCACTGGGAGCCCTTTTCCTTCCCTCTGGCCACAAGAAAGACCAGCGCGCCTTAATTCTGCACAGTATCAACACCAAACAGACTCAGCCCGACGCTACTGGCTCCTCTTAATTCGTCTTTGTATTCCTCGTTTTTCATGAATTTTTAAAAAGTTTTCATTTCTCTCCACGCTTCCCTCTTCCCCGGCGGGTTTCGGGGGGTTTGCCAGGGCGGGGTGCCCCCCGTGCCTGCCTGGGCTCCGCAGCCCCCTCCCAGAGGAAACAAAGGAGGCAGAAAGTCAGCTTGGATCGCCTCGCCCTGGGAAGTTTTTGGATGGCTTGAGAAACAAAATCGCCCTCAGCCTGGCAGGTGAAAGGGACCCTGTGGTGATCAGATCCGTGCTGCTTGTGTCCTGGCACAGCCTGGTGGCACCGTGGCACGGTGGCACCTCTGCCTCTTGCCAGCACCACTCAAACATAAAAATACAGATGGTGCCACTTGCAGGGCAGGGCTGGAGCCGTGGGGTGGAAAGAGACTTTTGGAAGGCAAACCAGAATTATCTGAGCCCTCGATGGACTTAAAAAACCCTCCATGCATTTCTGCATTGCTCTGCTCCAGAGCAAAACGCAGGGACTGGGAAGCTGCCCCTCCCTGCCAGCCCTGCCTGGAGAGCAGGGCAATTAAGGCAGGGTAGAGGAGAATGAAGATTCCAAGATGGAAAACACAGATAGAGCCTGTGAATGGCCAAGCTGGGCTCGTTCAGAGCTGGCATTTTGGTCTGGACCTGAACACAGATAAGCTGGGAGCTCCTGCCACCCCCCCAGCCTGTGCCTGCTCTGGACGGTGGCAATGCCACAATCCCACGTGTGCCATGGCTGAGCTGGAGGGTGTCCTTGGCAGCCCCCAGCCCTGCCCTGCTGGGCAGCAGCACCCTGGGCACCATCTCCCCTGTCCTGGCCAAGGGGAGCCAGCAGAGCACTGCAGTGAGCAGGGGCTTCGGGGCTGCCCGGCCAGAACCGCTGTTTTTAAGCCCTCAATCAAATGCTCACAGACAAGCAGCTCGTGTGGCACTGGGATTATTCTCCCCTTGGAGGAATGAAGTGCAGCACCGAGGCCCCTGGGACTCAGCGAAGGTTCCGGGGCTCTAGACATTTCGGTGCTGATGCTCACAGCCAGGGAGGATTTGCCCCCAGCAGGACAGCCACTGCATCACGGGGAGCACGCCGTGAAATCATGATGTACAGCTGCCCTCGAGGCACTCTTTGCAGCTTGATTGGCCTCAATGGCAGAAGAATAACGCAGAGTTTATTGCTTCTCTTCTAGTGATCTTTACTCCCAGCTGTTTCCTCGGGGAGGCCTGGAGCCCTGTCCCTCACCCGAAGGGCCACGGGCTGCCGGCGGGGCGCTGAGTGCAGCCGGTTCCCGGGATGGGGCTCTGCTGTCAGGGGCTGGGTCCCTGTGGGGAAATGCCCCTGAGCTCTGCCCAAGGCAGGTGATGAGACCCAGGCACAACTTGGGCCCCTCTCCCCCTCCTCCTGCAGGTGCAGCGAGCTCCTGGAGCAGTACCCAGCTCCCTCTTGGCTCCAGAACCCAACCATACTGAGCAGAGAGCACCCATCTCACATCACACCCCCTTCACCAGCACGCCTTGGTGCTGCTCCAGGGCAAAGCCCCTGCCACAGCAGTGGTGCCCGAGAGCCCATTTCTGCCCCTGGAAATCCCTCCTGCCTGGGTGGGAAAAGGGGCAAAGAGCCTTTGCACACAGAAAGTTGTTGGGGATCCCCAGCTCCTGGTGCCGTTTGCAGAGGGCAAAGGTGAGATGGCTGCAGGTGATTTTTTCCCCCTTTTCTTTTGAGGAGCCGTGCTGCAAATAGCCAGATTTCTAAGATTTCTCTATCATTAAAATGTAAATGAAAACAGACACGAAAACAATCTGAATTTCCAGCCGAGTTGCTCTTGCTTAATATTCTACCCCGAAGGGGGATGTGCGGAAGCAACAACATTTCAAAGGGAATCATTAAAGAAGGCAGGCTCAAACTGTGTTTCCATCAGATACCGCGGCACAGCCGAGCACTCGGGGTCTTGCCCATCCCGGTGCTGCTGGAAAGGCCGAGTGGGAAACAGCTTTGGAAAAGGGAGACGTCCCAGCCAGGGTGAGGAGGACCCACACGCCGAGCCGGGGCTGGCGGGGCGCTGAGTGCAGCCGGTTCCCAGGATGGGGCTGTGCTGTCAGGGGCTGGGTCTCTGTGGGGAAATCCCCCCGAGCTCTGCCCAAGGCAGGCGATGAGACCCGGGCACAACTTGGGCCCCATCCCCTCCTCCTGCCGGTGCAGCGAGCTCCTGGAGCTCAATCTTGGCTCTAGACCCCAACAATATTGAGCA
>NW_008619009.1:4001-4424 GCF_000691845.1 Merops nubicus | reverse complement strand
AAAGGAGACGTCCCAGCCAGGGTGAGGAGGACCCACACGCCGAGCCGGGGCTGTGCCAGGGCAGTGCCAGGGCAGTGCCAGGGCTGGGGAGGGCCGTGTGCCAGCGTGGTTCAGCTCCGGTGCTTCCCAAACGTGCCTGCAGTCTCCATCCATGCTGGGCTCCCAGCGTTGGTGCTGCTTTGTCCTGCTTCAGGCAGGAGGCTGAGGAGGTGACTGTGTTTGTACCACGATGCAATGCCTTTAAAATTAAATACAAAATACCAGGGAGTGAGAATAGCCTGAAAACAATGGTGTGAATCCTGGTCCAGCCACGCACGGGAGCACGTGGGGCAGGGAAAGGGCTGAGCAGCTTTGGTTGGCTCCTGTGCATGGTCCTTGCTGCCCCAATAAGCTGAAATATCATCAGGGCTCTGGCTCGGCCGG
>NW_008619009.1:0-3957 GCF_000691845.1 Merops nubicus | reverse complement strand
GGAGTCACTCAGCGTGCCCCTGGGTCCGTGTTTGCCTTTCGCAGCGGGCACTGAGCAGCTCAGGAGCTCCGGGATGCTGCCCAGGCAAGGAGCACCCTGCTGCTGAGAGGGGCAAAAGCCTCCTGAGCTGAGCTCCTCCAGGCCCCCCGGAGAAGGGGCTGTGTGGAGAAGGCTCTCAGCTGCCAGGCTCTGGTGCCCACAGGCAGGATGGCCGAGCCCTGCCCGGGCACAGCAAGGACAGAGCCCCTTTGGCCCCAGCACCCTCCCCAACCCCCCCAGCAGCAGCAGGTGCTCCTGGCATGGTGGCACATATGGACCCTGTAGGGGCTGAGATCACCTCTCCGGGCAGCCTGGCTCCGTGCAGCAGAGGGACAGTGGGAGTGGGACCCTGGGGGTGCCCGGGGGTGCAGAGCCCCTCGCCTCGCTGGGTGCTGCCTGGGTGCAGCATTTGGGGTGAGGGGAGCAGCCCCAGCCAGCTGACAACCAAGGAAAGTCCTTTTCCTGCTGTAAACCAAACGTGGGAGACCTGGAAGATTCCAAGACACGATAAAGGGGGATCCCAGGGTGCTCTGAGTGTGTCCCAGTCTGGATCTCTGGATGTCAGTGGCTCGAGGTGGTTAATTTTCTTTTGTACTTCCATGGCATCAGTCATCACATCATTCGGTTTTATTTTTAAAGACTTTTTTTAAAGCCCACAAAATACTGGAAAGAGTTAGAATGGATTCAAATTACAAGGTAAAATATTTCCCTCCAAAGCTTCATAAAGACTTGATTTTTTTTTTTTTTAATGCCATTATTTTAACTTTCAAAGAAAGGCAACGTTTGCCAAATCTTGCTTTGTGCAGTAAAACCAGTCCAGTGTTACAGGGATTTCATATAATAATAACAATAAACTTCCAGAAGAGACCTTAAAAACAAAGGGCCCTGTCTGCTGTGCATGGAAACCCAAACTCATGCCCAGGGGTCCCAGCTCATTTCCCAGCCCACCACAGCCCCACAACAGCCTCAGCCAGACCCTGCTGCCAGGGCTCCATCCTCCCACCAGCCTGGGGGGGTTCAGAGCCAGAGCATCTCCTCGGAGCCCCCGAGAGCAGCGTCACCCCTCTGCAAGCTGAGCCTCCAGCCCTGATGTACCCAGGCTGGGAAACCCCTGAGGGTGGAGATGCCCCTGCGTGGTCCTGGGCACATCCCCTTGCACCCATCCTGCGTGGGGCTGGGTCCACACCCACAGAGGGAGCTGAGCTCTGGGTGCAGGGGGGCTGCAGAGTTCCAGCCCCCCCGGGGGGCAGAGCAGGGTCCTGGCTCCCCCAGAGCTGGCCCAGGCTCAGCCTCGCAGCTTTTTGTCTCTTTGTTGTTCTTCCCCCTGCAGTTGGTCGGATTTTTAATTAATTCCCAAATCTCATTTGGGCACCAGAGCTGGGGGTGGAGAACACTCTGTCTGCAGTTGATTTTGCAAATCAGCTCTGGCCATCTCAAACCAGCTCTGGGGGCATAAGCATCAGGGCTCCCAATAACGGAGAGGAAGCCTCCTGCTCGCTGAGCAGATCCGCCACTTTGATGTGCTCCCGCAGTTATTCTTTCATTTCTTGAGCAAATAATCTGGATTTTCACAATATTTACCTTGGAAATAATTATTTGTGTAAAGCATTCGACCAAGACAAACAGAGAATCACTCTGTCTCTCCGTGGGGCCGGGAGGTCTCACGTTCCCCTAAACTGCCAGAGCGTGTGCCCCGTGGGCAGCAGCCACGGAGGAAAAGGGACCCTGGGGGACAAACCTCCCGAGAGCCCCCACGGCAGGGCACGTACCTGGGCAGAAAAATGCAGCAGCCCTGCCCTGCTTGAGTTGTGTCTGCAGAAGGGGCTATTGCATCCCTGGATTCCCACAGATCCAGAGGCTGTAAAGGAGAAGCAGGAAAGGGGGGTGGGGGTAAAAAAAAAAGGTGAAGGAAGGTTCAAAGGCCTGTTACAGCTTCGGTTTTTCATCTCTAGTTAATCTCTGCGAGGCCTGAGGCAAAGTCACCTTTGGGTCAACGCTCAGGTGTTTTTATCTGCCAGCCCCATCTGCCCCAGCTGCCCCCAGCCCTCCCAGAGCTGCCCCCAGCCCTGCCGACCCGCCGGGGCCGTGGGGCAGGGCAGGGGGTCCCGGGGAATCCGGTCGCCCCAGTTCCAGCCAGGCTCTCCCAGGGTGGGGGGTAAATCCTGCACCTACTCTGCACCCCACACCAGCTCCCCACCACCCATTGCCCCACAGGGAGAGATGGGAGGAGAGACCCACTTGAGATTTTAAAAGCAAAACGGCCTTTAAATGAGGCACGAGTGAAGCACCGGGTTGGGTACAGCCAGCGAGTGCCCAGGGCTGGCAGGAGGGTGCCAGGCTCCCCCAGGGGGTGGCCGCTCCCAGCACGTACCCACTGCACGCCAGGCAGGCTTGGGAAGGGCAGAAATGGAACAAATCCACCCGAGACTCAGCTCTTTCACCTCCAAGGCTTTTATTGAGGTGTGCAACATGCCCACAATCACGACTGGGATACGACACAGGCAGCGGGCGCTGGGCGCAGCGGGCAGGGGGACAGCGAGGGCTGACAGGGGTGCTGGGCACGGGTCCCCTCACCACCAAAACAAACCCCCCAGGAGCAGAGCTGGGCAGAGAGCTGTACTTCCCCCAGTGGTGGGACAGGAGGAGGCTTGGCACAGCCCCGGCCCGGGGGCTGTGGTATTTATCTGCAGTGCAGGAACATCCAGCGGTGGTGGATGCCAGGATCTGCCCAGGACGCTGGGCTGTGCGATCTGTCCACCCATCTGTCCGGGCACTGCACCCCAGCACCAGCGTGGAGGTCCCAGCAATGTCCTGGCCCCCTCAGCTCCAAAATCTCTCATCACCTTCATTTTGCAGACGAGAAACAGGATTTGTGCCCAGCTTTGCAGAGCGAGGCTGGGCGGGGTGGGCAGCAGGGTCCCCTCCCAACTGATCCCCCAGCTCACTCCACAGCCACCCCACTGCTGCTCCCTCCACATCAGCAGCTCCAACACACCACACGTCGTGGGGACACAGCAAAATCCAGCACACAAACGCAGCGTCTCCGTTCCATCCCTGCTGAAGACTGTTCTCTGTGTTCCCTGTGTTCTGCAGGCAGCTCTCGCTGGAGAAAATGTAGACTAGAAAAAAAATACTCTTTGCTTTCAAATGATAAATTAATATAAACACCAACAGCACAAGTTTGCAAGCAGCTTCCTGATCATGCACCGTGCTAAAGCATCTCCCGGGACAGACAGATGTGCACACACACACACACAGGCTGTAAGGAAACACCCAAATTAACACCTCTTAACACTGAATCTAAAAATGATATATTGGATTTGAATCCGTTGACACTTAATTTTAGTTTTAAGCATTCTGAGGTCACTTTTCAGAATGTTTTTTTTTTTTTCTTTCTTTCTTTCCCTCTCTCTGCATGGGTTTAGATCTTATCTGCAGAGCTTTTATGGGTGCCCTGGGGAGTCCCCAGGAACAGCTCAGGTCTCCCTGCTCGCACTGAGCACGTACAAAGGACCACAACCAGATTTCAGAGATGATCCTCGTCGTGCCAGGCTCAGCAAACCCCAAGGCCCTGAGGTGTGCCCAGCCTGACGCCCCACGGCCCCCAGCCTGGGGGGACACGGTGCAGAGGGAAAATTGAGATGAATGCTTCGGGGGCTCTCAGCTACGTTGGAGAGAGATGAGGAGGACTCAGTGGCCTGGCGAGCACTCTGCACCGGTTTGTGGCACAGGTACGCTGCCAGCCAGCCCTGTGCCAGCCCGGGGGGCACCCGGGGCAGCTCAGGGGCTGGGGGGACAGGCTGGGCTGTGCTGCATGCAGCGGATGAGCTCCTTGCGGTTGTCCAGGATGGTGTCAAAACTCTCCTGCAGCCGGTTCTGCTGGTCCACCACCTTCTGCTGGAGGCCGTGGATCCAGCG
>NW_008619008.1:379-977 GCF_000691845.1 Merops nubicus | reverse complement strand
GGGAGTTACCTGGGGCTGTGTGAGGTGCAGTGACTCTGTGGTGCTTCTCCCGGCGTGTCAGGATGAGGCCAGACCTGCCCCGAGTTCACCGAGCCTCCTGGCTGATCCTCTTTTCTGGCGACCAGCGTTTTGTCCTTAGACGTTGCTGGGGCTGGGCTGCAGCGTGGGAAGTGCCCTCTGGCGTTGGACGTGACCTCGCAGCCCACATCCGGAGCGGTCGGGCGTCACCGCGGCCATTGCTCTTGTCTTCCAGCCGAGAGGATGTTCTGGAACCTGATGCCTTTCACCACCAGGGACTTCTCCATCCGCTCCCTGGCCGACCGCCTTGGGGACCTCAGTTACCTCATCTATGTGTTCCCTGACCGGCCCAAGGATGAGGTCTTCTCCAAGTACTACACGCCGGTTCTCTGTGAGTCCACGCCAGGTAGCTCTGCCCCTCCACCCTGCGCGCGTCCCTCCTTCCTGCATCCAAACCTGACTGGGGTGGAGCCGGGGCTCACGGCATCCCTCTGCCCCGGGGCTGCATCCAGCCCCTTGGAGGCTTGGCAGTTGGCCCCCTTTGTGCCCCCAGCCCTGCCCCAGTCCGGGGGCTTTTGGC
>NW_008619008.1:0-343 GCF_000691845.1 Merops nubicus | reverse complement strand
TTGTGGCAGTAGCTTGGGCCCTTAGCACTTCCTTCTTTCCTCCAGCTAAAGCCGTGGATGGATACGTGAAGCCACAGATCAAGCAAGTGGTGCCAGAGTAAGTCTGACCCTGAAAGCAGATCCCAGGCAGTCCCGTGGGATTGCCCTGGGTGAGCTGGCTGGGGTGGCTGGTGGCCCAGGGCACCTCTGCTTCTGGGCTCTGGCACCACCAGTGACCATGTTGGTGTTGAGGCAGAGCTGGGTGCGGGGGAGCGTGGGCCCATAGCCCAGCTGGGGCTGTGTGTTCCCCAGGGAGCTGAATGCCCTCCTTGCCACACTGCCACCCAGGGCAAAGGGGACCCTG
>NW_008619007.1:0-208 GCF_000691845.1 Merops nubicus | reverse complement strand
GTTTTGAGGAGACAGTAACACCACAGATTTCAGCTATATCAGCATTGATTGTAGAAATTTGAGCTCCCGTATCTACCACGAAACTGACTGGATACCGCTTATGTCCAGTGGCGCAAGCAAGCTCCAAATCTCCATTCCTGTTTTTTACTAATCTCAATACATTTTGCCTATCTTTTGGCAACCAGGTTGTTTTGGAGCCTACTTGTAT
>NW_008619006.1:0-2219 GCF_000691845.1 Merops nubicus | reverse complement strand
TTTTTTTTTCTTTAGTTGGGTGAACTGACAGTCACAGCTATCACAACTGCTGTATTCCAGCAGCTGCTCCATCAGCGGAGCAGAAACCTCGATGCTGCAGGTTCTGCCCCCAGAACAGCCTCAATTATTTCTCAAAGGGGGGAAAAAAACAAAACTCTTTTGGCCAGAAATCAAGTTTTATTATAAACCACATTAGTGTTTCCTCTAACCTCAGAATAAGGCCCCATGGAGCTCTTGTCCAGCCCATGCTCTGGAGCTGGCTGCCCTGGGATGAGTTGAGTGGTTTTGGCGGGGGTGCAGGTCTCACCCTGCTCTTGCCTCCATTTCCCCATCCCGGTGTTGTAAGCTGTGTCTGCATCATGTTCCACAAATCTCTTGGATCATCCCAGGAATAAAGGTGACACACGAGCCGAGCTGGGGCATCCCTGTGACTCAAGACTGGGAAATACTCATGACAGCGTTGCCCGAGATGCAGAGAAGAGGCAGGGGCAAGAGCAGGGCATCATCTGCCTGGGGGTTTGGGCTGCCTGTCCAAAGCTGAGGGAGGCTTGGGGTGCACCCCGTGGATTTTGGCCCTGACCTTCGGGGCCGTGTGTGTTTTGGAAGAGCGACCAAGGCTGCTCGATAGGCCCGAGTCAGCTGGGTTTCTTCCCATCCCTCCTCCTCCGTCCCTTTAAAGCCGCGCGCGGCGCAGCCCTGGCCGCAGACGAAGCGTCGCCGTGCTCCAGGATGATGCTGCAGCTCGTGCTCCTCGCCGCCCTCGCCCTCTGCGGTGCGTCCTCGGTGGGAAGCCATCGGCCTCGCGGGCTGGGGGGACCCCCACCTCCCAGTCACCACCCAAACCCTCTCTCCCGCAGGGCGCTGCTCCGAGCTGGACCTGGATGAGATGCAACGGGTGGTCGGTGGGACCGAGGCGCGTTCGCACGCCTGGCCCTCCCAGGTGGGTCCTTATTGGGGTCAGGTGGTAAATCCCACGGGGGTCTCATCCCTGTGGAACCACGCAGTGAGGCACCCCCATGACTCCCGTGCCCCCTCTCCAGATCTCCCTCCAGTACTCCTCCGGTGGCGGCTGGTATCACACCTGCGGAGGGTCCCTCATCCGGAGAAACTGGGTGATGACAGCAGCCCATTGTGTGGACCAGTGAGTGTGCACTCAGCCCCCACCTGCCTCTCCTGGAAAAGCCATTTGCCACTAAAATCCTTTCCAAGGAGAAACTCTGACTGCCTCAACTTAGAGAGCACTGGTCCTTCATGGCCTTTGCACGTCCTCCTTTATAGAGGCTGCATGGACCATCTCTGGGAGATGCTGCTTCTTGCACAGATTTTTGCCGTACCAGCTCACCAAAAAATTCACGGGATTTTATGGCCTGATCCTGTGTGTTTTCTCCTTCCCTGGCAGCCAAATGACTTTCCGTGTCGTGGCTGGCGAGCACAACCTCAACACCAACGATGGCAGCGAGCAGATCTTCGGCGTGAGCAAGATCATCATCCATCCTTACTGGAACAGCAACAACGCCGCTGGGGGGTAACTCATGCGGGGAGGGGAATTCAGGGGGAGCATCACTGGGAACTGGGAGATCCATGTAACATCCTTTCCCTCCTCTCCCCAGCTACGACATCGCCCTGCTTCGCCTGTCCGGCTCCGCCACCATTAACCAGTACGTGCAGCTGGCGGTGCTGCCCCAGGCAGGAACCATCCTGCCCAACGACTACCCCTGCTACATCACCGGCTGGGGGCTCACCCGCAGTGAGTGTTGACACGTTGTCCCAGCCCCCAAATGCCATGAAAACCTGGCAAACGTGGGGAGCTGAACGACACTTTTAAGGTGTTAGCGGTCCCAGGAGGCATCACGCAGGGCTCTGCCCTGGGCAGGGAGGTGCCCAGCCTGGGGTTGGTCCAGGGGCCCCTCTGCGGCGGCTCTGGGCTCTGTTTTGGGGAGGGGGCCGTTGCCGTGCTTCGGCCGCGGGTCTCGCTGGTCTCTGCTGGCGCGGCGTTAACCGGCGCTCGCTTGCGTGCAGGCAACGGGCAGCTCTCCAACGTCCTGCTGCAGGCCTACCTGCCCGTGGTGGACTACCAGATCTGCTCCAGCCCCTCCTACTGGGGCTCCACCGTCAAGGACACCATGGTCTGTGCCGGCGGTGACGGCGTTCGCTCCGGCTGCCAGGTATGGCCCCGTCACCCTGCTGCCCCCCGCAGCATCCCACCCCCATCCCCGTTC
>NW_008619005.1:617-818 GCF_000691845.1 Merops nubicus | reverse complement strand
CACATCCAGGGCGAGGAGTGGGGTGTGGGAGGGTGGCGTGGGGAGGTACCATGGGCTGACCCTGCTCTTCTCCCCACAGATATTGCTGTGGGGGCCCCTTTTGAGGGGCCTGGCAAGGTCTACATCTACCACAGCAGTGCCCAGGGGCTCCTGGACAGACCCCGGCAGGTAACGGGGAGCCCCTCCCCAGACCCCCCCTGA
>NW_008619005.1:353-580 GCF_000691845.1 Merops nubicus | reverse complement strand
TGAGCAGTGGGTGATGGCAACACCCCCCTCCCCCCCAAATCCAGGTGATCAGTGGGTCAGATCTGGGCCCTGCCAGCACGAGGACCTTCGGGTACTCGCTGAGCGGGGGGCTGGACGTGGATGGGAACTCCTACCCTGACCTCTTGGTGGGCAGCCTGGCCGAGAGGGTCGTCCTGCTCAGGTAAGGGACCTGGCACCCGTGGGCACCCTGCAGCCTCCCAGGCACG
>NW_008619005.1:0-296 GCF_000691845.1 Merops nubicus | reverse complement strand
ACCCTGCAGCCTCCCAGGGACGGATCCTGCCTCTGCCAGCACCCCGGGGGCACAGAGGTGGGCAGGGAGGTGGGCAGGGAGCAGTGTGGAGCTGGCAGCAGGAGCTGAGCTGACCCCACCTCCACCCAGAGCTCGACCCGTCATCAACATCTTGAACAAGACCTTCACGGTGACCCCCAGCAAGGTGGACCCTGCCCGCTGCACCCCCGACTCCTGGTGAGCCCCCCAGCCCTGGCCCAGCGAGGGGGGGCTGGTGGCACTGCCAGGGGTCCTGCTCACAGCCCCTTCCCCCCCCC
>NW_008619004.1:0-5230 GCF_000691845.1 Merops nubicus | reverse complement strand
GCACCGGCCCTGGTCTTGCTCTGATTATCAGAGGGAAACAGGGACTCAGTTCCTACCATCTGCAGGGCCTGCTGGGGAGACCAGCAGGTACACGCTGATCGGAGGGGGCTGTGGGGGGAGAGCTGATGTCCCCTTCCCACTCCTTCGCAGTTCTGGTGCGCTACCTGCGGGAAGACAACAAGCTGCACTCGGTGAACCTGCAGCACGCGCACGTGGCGGACGGGCAGAGCCACACCATCATCGTGCGCCTGAGCGGGCTGCGCGGGGACATGCTGGGCGTGGAGCTCTACGTCGACTGCAAGCAGATGGACTCCAGCGTGGGGCTGCCCGAGCTGTCGGAGATCCCCCTGGCAGAGGTGGAGTCCATCGAGGGGCGCACAGGGCAGAAAGCCTACCAGAGGATGCAGGTGAGTGCCAGGACCCCGCTCACGCCCTTGGAGATTGGCAGGGCTGCCCCCCCCCCATCTGACTCCATCTCACCTTGCACATCAGGGGGTTGTGGAGTCGATGAAGCTGATCCTGGGAGGGTCCATGAGCCGTGTTGGGGCCCTGAGCGAGTGCCCTTTCCAAGGAGACGAGTCCATTCACAGTGCAGGTAATGGCACCTCCATGCCCTGCGCCAAGCAAGGGCAGTGTGGAGGGGCCTCCAATGCATGCTACATGCTGTGGCACACAGAGGTGGGAGATGACAGCGCGCTGCACGAGGGGATGTTCCTGCCTCTCCCAGTTCAGGTGTCCCTATGTGGGTGGGAGCTCCTGTGCTGTGCACACGCTGACCAGGAGCAACCGTGCAAGGTGATGGTGCTGGGCTTTGATGGCAGCATTTGGTAATATGTTGTCTCTCTCCTTGCAGTGACAAGCGTGCTGGCCTCCATACTGGGTAAGTCCTTGCTCTGCAGCCCCCTTTCCCTGGTGTGAGCGTGATGGCATTTGGGGCTCCACAGAGGCAGAAAACCCTCCACAGCCTGTCCCAGGGGCCCAGCGTGGTTTGGATCAGAGGGCATGGGATGTGCCACAGGGGAAGGGGTCCTGTGTGGACAGGCTGTTGGCTGTCTTGTCCTCCTGTTTTGATGCCAAGGGACAGAGCAGTTCCAGCCTGTGGCCCTGAGAGGCTGCATCCATCCTGGGGCTGACCTTGTCCTTCCTGTTCCTGGCAGGTGAGCAGACCAAGGCTCTGGTCACACAGCTAACCCTGTTCAACCGAGTCCTGACCGAGCTGCGGGAAGATATTAGGGAGCAGGTGAGATGCTGTGGTGGTATCGGCTCTCCCTGGGCTGGATTCCCAAGAACATGGTGCCAGCCAGGACACTGCATCCCCCCAACGCTCCGTGCTCTGCTGCCTCGCAGGTGAAGGAGATGTCTCTGATCCGCAACACCATCATGGAGTGCCAGGTCTGCGGTGAGTGCTGGGTGCGGCTCTGCTCCCACCTTAGGGGGCAAAGGGCCACCCCGTCTCACCCCCTGCCCGGCCCCTCTCTTCCCAGGCTTCCATGAGCACCGGTCCCGCTGCAACCCCAACCCCTGCTTCAGCGGCGTGGACTGCATGGAGACGTACGAGTACCCCGGGTACCGCTGCGGGCCCTGCCCGCCAGGGCTGGAGGGCAACGGCACACACTGCGCCGACATCGATGAGGTGGGCACGCTCCTGAGGTGGGTCAGCAGCCCCAGCGCTGCCAGAGCAGCACGGGCAGATGGTGCTGCCCCTCTCCGGAAGCTTCCTTAAGCCGGGGAAGGGCCCCACCAGGATGCCCCAGGGCAGTGGTTACCCCGATGGGCAGGAGGCCATGCCCAAGGGTAAAGCCCATCTCTCCTCATGCGGCAGTGCGCCCATGCCAACCCCTGCTTCCCCGGCTCCAAGTGCATCAACACAGCCCCCGGCTTCCGCTGTGAGCCCTGCCCCCGTGGCTATCGGGGCAACACCGTCTCTGGCGTGGGGGCTGACTACGCAAGGGCCAGCAAGCAGGTGAGTGAGGTGCCACGAGGCTCAGCGGGATCCCTGTGGGTGCTCCAGGGACGGATGGAGGATGCTGTGCCTTCTGGAAGAGGGCAGCTTTCCTGGGACAGGAACAGGCAGAGCTGCAGACAGGGAAAGGCCCTGTGTGACAGTTTCTCCTGTGCTGCTCACAGGTTTGCACGGATATTGATGAATGCAACGATGGGAACAATGGGGGCTGTGACCCCAACTCCATCTGCACCAACACACTGGTGAGAAGAGTTGCCCCACTCCTCTGCCTGGCATCAGGGGCCGCTCTGCTCCCCTAATCCTGCCCCTGCTCTCTCTTGTCCAGGGCTCTTACAAGTGTGGTCCCTGCAAGTCAGGGTTTGTGGGGAATCAAACATCCGGCTGCATCCCACAGAAGTCCTGCAGCACTCCCACCTCCAACCCCTGCGACATCAACGGCTTCTGCGTGTTCGAGAGGAATGGTGAAATTTCCTGTGCGGTGAGTGGGGGACCGGGGCAGGGGGAGAGTGGGTATCAGCATGGGCAGCAGTTGATCTTGCCAGGGCCCTTCCCCGCTTCCCAGACCCTGATTTCTTCTTTCTTCAGTGCAACGTGGGCTGGGCTGGCAATGGCAATGTGTGTGGGCAGGACACAGACCTTGATGGCTACCCAGATGAGCCCCTGCCCTGCATTGATAATAATAAGCACTGCAAGCAGGTGGGTTCTTGGAGAGGAGGGCAGCACCCCCCAGGCAGGGTGTGCTGGCCTCAGGCGGTCCAGGGCAGGATTTTGCTTCAGACCTCATTGCCTCCCCATCTTTTAATGCTGTCTCTGCCTGCAGGACAACTGCCGCCTGACACCGAATTCGGGGCAGGAGGATGCCGACAATGATGGCATTGGGGACCAGTGTGATGATGATGCTGATGGCGATGGCATCAAGAATGTGGAGGTGGCTGTGCTGGGTGGGCAGGACGTGCCCGTGGCTCTGGGGACCATGCTGGGTAGAGGGGCTTCTCCCTTTGGCTTGGTGCCAACTCCTTCAAGATACTCCTCCTGGGGGCCTGCAGGCTTGTGGCTCTGGGATGGTTTCACTCAGCATGTTGAAGATGTCCTCCTGCCCTGACCCATTTGGGACAGTGGCCTCGTATCTGCCAGTCACTGCAAGCATGGGCATCTCTGTCCTCTTCCCCACAGGACAACTGCCGTCTCTTCCCCAACAAGGACCAGCAGAATTCAGACACTGACTCCTTTGGGGATGCCTGTGACAACTGCCCCAACGTGCCCAATAACGATCAGCGGGACACGGACAGCAACGGCGAGGGGGATGCTTGTGACAACGACATCGATGGGGATGGTGAGAGGCTCTCGGGACTGCTCTGCCCGTGTGGGCCAGTGCTGCTCCGAGAGCTGGGGTGCTGTCACGCCAGCCTGGGGGGAGAATGCATCCACCCAGCGCCATCCTTGCAGGGATTCCCAACGTGCTGGATAACTGCCCCAAGGTGCCCAACCCTCTGCAGACAGACCGGGATGAGGATGGCGTTGGGGATGCCTGTGACAGTTGCCCTGAAATGAGCAACCCCACTCAGGTATGGCTGGGGCCACGCTGGGACAGGGGGAGCAAGGCCCTGAAGTGAAAGGCAGGGGTTGGGGGGTCCCCCCTGCAGCACAGATGGGTCCCCTTGTCTCAGGGTGTCTGCTGAACTAGGGCTCTGGTCTCCTCCAGACAGATATGGACAGCGACCTGGTAGGAGACATCTGTGACACCAATGAGGACAGGTGAGGACTGCGCTGCTGGGGGGTCACCTCGCTGTCCCATCCCACTCCATCCCCAGGGGCAGGGCTGGGTTCTCCTCCTGGGGATCCAGGAGGGGGGTGTCTTTGGGGTTGGCAAGGGTTCTGGGATGCGGTGCCGGGTTCCCCATTCACGGCACTGCTCTGCCCCTGTTCTTGCTCTCAGCGACGGGGATGGGCATCAGGACACCAAGGACAACTGTGCTGAGATCCCCAACAGCTCCCAGCTGGACTCGGACAACGATGGGCTGGGGGATGAATGTGACAATGATGATGACAATGATGGCATCCCTGACTACGTGGCACCTGGCCCAGACAACTGCCGCCTCATCCCCAACCCCAACCAGAAGGACTCGGACGGTGAGTGTGGGTCAGGCAGGAGAAGTCAGAGCCACATGGGCTTGGCCCAGCCCTTTACTGGGGGTGCGTGTCCCCAGGGAACGGCGTGGGCGATGTGTGTGAGGAGGACTTCGACAATGACACAGTGGTGGACCAGCTGGACGTGTGCCCAGAGAGCGCTGAGGTGACGCTGACCGACTTCCGCGCCTACCAGACTGTCATCCTCGACCCCGAGGGGGATGCCCAGATCGATCCCAACTGGGTTGTACTCAACCAGGTGTGGGTGCTGCCCTCCATGTTTCTGGGGACTGTGCTGCCGGGGTGGGAGCAGAAGGGGCCCAGGAGGTTCCTGGGGATGCCACTCACCCAGCTGTCCCCTGCAGGGCATGGAGATTGTGCAGACCATGAACAGTGACCCAGGCTTGGCTGTTGGTAAGAGGTGCTCTCCCCCTGCAGACCCTATGGGGCAGCCCCTTACTTCTGCCCCCCCCATGCTGGAGGTGAAGTCTGGTTTTTTTGCCTCATGGAGGGGCTGAAGGGTGGGCTAGAGAGAGCTGGGGCACGGGGTCCCGTGCTGGGGGAGAGGCCTTCCTGCAGCATTTGCCTGCCTGCAGGCTACACGGCCTTCAACGGGGTGGACTTCGAGGGCACCTTCCATGTCAATACGGTCACCGACGATGACTACGCCGGCTTCATCTTCAGCTACCAGGACAGTGCCAGCTTCTATGTGGTGATGTGGAAGCAAACGGAGCAGACGTACTGGCAGGCCACCCCATTCCGTGCTGTGGCTGAGCCAGGGCTGCAGCTCAAGGTGGGTGCTGGCCGACCTGTGGGATGGGTCGCGTCCTCCCAGCCAGGGGCCCCCCTGACCCCCCATGCCCCCACAGGCAGTGAAGTCCTCGACGGGCCCCGGGGAGCACCTGCGCAACGCGCTGTGGCACACGGGCCACACGCCTGACCACGTCCGCCTGCTCTGGAAGGACCCACGCAACGTGGGCTGGCTGGACAAGACGTCCTACCGCTGGCAGCTGGCACACAGGCCCCAGGTGGGCTACATCAGGTGAGCGGGGACCAGGCGCGGGGGCTCAGAGGCTGCTGGGCTGGGGGCTGCTCTGGCTGCGGCACAGGGGAGGACGGTGCTGCTGGGCTGGGTCCGGC
>NW_008619003.1:0-321 GCF_000691845.1 Merops nubicus | reverse complement strand
ACCTGTACCCCTAAATCAGGGTGTGCCCCCACCCTGCACCCCCAAAACCGGGGTGTACCCCCCCCTGCACCCCCAAATCTGGTTATTGCCCCACCCAGAGTGGGCAGTGCCACTGACCCCCAAGGGTAAATAGCTTAAAAAAAAAACCAAAACCCCAAAATCGAGAGGTTTTAGGGGAAACTAAAGGGCAAGTGGCCCCAAAATTTGGGGGGGCCATGCCCGGAGCAGCCAGGGGAAACTGAGGCACTGGGGGAGGGCACAGCCAGCACCCCCATTTCCCTGAGGGCCTCTGTAGTGTTAAACTGGTTAAACTGGAGGGGG
>NW_008619002.1:0-549 GCF_000691845.1 Merops nubicus | reverse complement strand
CCAACCCCTATGATTCTATGATATACACACCCTAGGCACAGGCCTCTGCAGGTGGCTGTAGCTTGTACCTCATGCTGTGGCTGGGATGAAGTAGGGCAGAAAGTCAAATCCACTCAGTCTGATCAAGCCACAGCCAAAATTTGGTCTCAGGTTGGGCAGGACTTGGGGTAGTTATCTGAATCCTTCTTGCATTTCCTTGCCTTGAGCTCAGATGATACTGAAATATGTCTTCCTCTTGCTGCTGCCTAAGGGGGGGATAAATCATAGAATGGTTTGGGGTGGAAGGGACCTTTGAAGGTCATCTAGTCCATGCCCCTGCAGGGACAGGGACATCTGCAGCTAGAGCAGGGTGCTCAGAGCAGCATCCAACCTCACCTAGAATGGTTCCAGGGATGGGGCAGCAACCACCAAGATTAAGATGAAATATGGTGGGATCAGCCAAAATGTTTTGTTCATATGTGTGAACTTCCAAAGTCTTTGATGCAACAAGTCCTCTAGTACCTGGGTCAACCACCTCCCCCTTCCTGAGGATGGTGCTGTTCATTTTCC
>NW_008619001.1:15610-15907 GCF_000691845.1 Merops nubicus | reverse complement strand
TACCTGGTGGTTGTTGCGGGTAGCTGCGGGACGCCAGCTGGTGTTTGCAGGCCTCCAAAGCCGTGGTGGTGGTGAGTGTTTGCTTAAGGTTAGGGGCAAGAGAAAAATCGTGTAAGCCGTGTGGAAGTTCCTGAGGGATGTTTTGCGTAGATGTAACATTTGTATAAGTTTTGGAAGCTTTCTTCTGCAGTGTGTGTTGTTTCTAAACGTTAATTTGTCCCTATGTACCTGTTGGGCTAGAATTATTTATTTAGCTAAGCTGCAGGTAGTGGTGATGCGTACAGAGCGCTGGGCATG
>NW_008619001.1:0-15578 GCF_000691845.1 Merops nubicus | reverse complement strand
TGAACCACTTTATTGTTTGTATTGCTGAGTAATCTTAAAGTCTCTTGCAGCATTCTTGTATTACAGATGCTCAAATTTACTTCTGCCCTTTTTGTTCTTGTAGTACCTTTTCTAGCAGAAAATTTTGGAGTTATTGTGATGTTTTTAATGCAGGTTTTCAAATTGTGTTGTGTAGTTGATTGGTAGCACAGTGTGGCATAAGTCTTCAAAATATAAAGTAATTTTTCCTTATACAGTGACAAATACCAGCATCCTGAAGCTGCACAGACCTGTTGGCTTGAGTTAATGAGAGGGTACGTTGTTAAATCGAGAGTGTCTTCTGCTCAGGAATTGTAACGCTCAGTTATGCCATCATCCTTGTTACAAACAGAGCAGGGTGCTGCATCTCGGCAAGACAGCGCATCAAAGTCATGTTGTTGCTATAGGTGGAGACTTTCAACTAGGGTGCTGTATGGAGAAAGTATTTCTCCACTTGAGATTTAGGACTTTATTTCAAATTATAGGCGTCATTGTTATTTAATGCCAGTTTTGTCTCCTTTGCCTTCTTATTCAAAAAGGTAGACAACGGATGGAACATTCCACGAGGAAGAATAAAACGGTTCTTACAAGGTAGCTTGCTCAAATTAGACTGAGATCCATACAAAAAAAAAATCTCTCAACCAACAGTGACGGTCAACATTTAAGAACTCCTGAATGATTGATTGAGGTAACTCAGAAAAAAAACCCAAAACCAAACATACAAAAAAAAAAGTTTATCTAAAAATATTATGTGGGGCAGGGAGGGCTTCTTATTGCATAAAGCTGTTAACTGTTGGGGTTGATATTAGGAAATGCAAGATGACAGCTTGATACTGTGCCCTAAAACAGAGTTTCTTTATTGCCAACGGTCTGTGATGAATCATTTGCAGTTAATAGGTCTGTGGTAGGCAAGTGGGCGTAAGAGAGGAAAGCAAGGAAAGGGAAGAAAAGGGGAAGGGAGTCCTGTCCTTTGGTGTCACAATCTTCCTCCTCAGCAGTAAGCTGTTTTCAGGGCAGCAAAGGATGAGAGAGAGGGGAAAAAACAAGCAACTGAATTCTTACAGGGCAGATAAATACCAGTAATATTTACAGGACTATGAAGGGATTTGTAGAAGTCTTGCAGGTGAAAAAACATTTAGGGAGTTCTGGAGCTGCTTTTTGTATGCATAAAGGGAAGATGGATGGTGCCATCTCTTCCAGTGACATGGGGTGGCTGGTAGAATAGAAGCTACTAGGAAGAGGGAGAGAATAACAGAGAAGGGTTCAGCTTTATCTCTTGCAGATTGAATGGTGGTTGTAAGGAGTGTTTGAAGGGTGCAGAAGCACAGATGTGAAAGCTTGACAGCTGTGTGTACTCATACAGTAAACCAGAAAGACTGTGTCCCTGTGGGGAGGAACAAAAAATAGCTTGGCTTTTAAGGGCTGGTCTGAGCTCGATAAATTGGTACCATTCTATCAGAGTAGTTCACCTGAAGGACATTTGTCTTGTGGATGCAATGAGAACATAGATATTGTATGCTTATGTAGATAAACCACTTTGCACAACAGGACAGCCTAAGTTGATAGAGATGGCTTTTATCAACCAAAAAAAGCTGCATGCAGAGGGCTTTTGCCCTTAAAATAACGGCTGTTAGCCTGGTGCCTCCTCCACAAGCAGCAGAACCGACAGCCGCTGAGGCACCAGGGCTTAGACAGGTGCATTTGAGGGTGGTGCTGCCTCTCCTTAGACCATTTACCTTCCCAGGAGCTTTTCGGTGGTTACTGATCGTTAATTATAATTTAAACCCACCCTGGTTTTGCACTGTATTTTGCGAGTGAAACATTTAAAGCTTTTTACTTCTTTTAAGATTTTGTCTAGTGCTTTTCTTCCCCTGAGCTTCTCTGTTTCTGTTTAGGCCTTGGAGGGAAAGCGTTAAGACTTTACGTTTCACGGTCAGTTCCGTTAAGCAACGATGGAGATAGCAAAGGAGCAGATTTATACTACCCCAACAGGTAAGTAATATAGTCAGGTTTTTTTTACTTGCAATTGCTTAGCTGATCTGAAGCATTCATGGTAGGAAAAGTTGTATTAACTGTAAATTTTTTTAACAGTACTTGTTTAAAAACAAACAAACCAAACTTCATAAATTTATAGAATAGTTCTCTTAAGATATATATCATACTGTCCTGCTTGATTACTTTTATTTAAAAATTTGTTAGAATCATAAAGTTAACATTTATTTAACTTACTAAATAGAAGGGACTCTGGACTCCTTATCTGACTTCCAGTAGTGCTAGTGTTAAAAAAAGAATAAGTTCAAAAGTAATGTGTGTGTGCATTTGAGAGGTACGAATCCTGATTTTTATGTAGATGCTTAGCTTAAAATTAGAGGAAACAAATGGTCAAAGTCTTGACTGGAAGTGGGCTGGCATGAGAAAAATTTACCAGTATGTTAGTGACTGCCCTGGAATTGACTGGTTTGTCCATATCACAAAGGTGGTTTATGATGCTTAGACAAGGTAACACAGCTTCATGTTGTTTTCTGTGTCTTCCAAAACTTGTGATGATCTGTACTGATCTTTTTATACCAAGAGTTTTTGTAGGTTTTAACTGTTTTTCAAGGAAAAAAACCCCAAAAACTAAGATGGTATGTGATGCAATTGAAGTGGCAGTGTGTGCCATGTGCCTCTTACTGTGAACCAGAATTAGTTTTAAGCAGAAGATAAATTGCTTCTCAGCAGTTTACAATTCTGTTTGGCTAAGAGGTGGGAAACTGCTAGATATCTAAGTTGATCTAATTTGGTCAAGTGAAATATGTGAGTAGCTAAGTATTTGCTGAATACTTTGTTAATTAAAGGAGCACCTTAAAAGCACAGGTTTTAAGTGTGTCTGCTAGGCTTTATAGCAGGGTAATAAGATAAATTTGGATAACTTTTTAATATATAGTAGACAAAGTCCTGAAGTTTATAGAACACCGTTATTGCTTATATATGTGTGTGTATATGTTGTATGATGTAAAAATGAGAAGCTGAAGGGAAGATTTTCATCACTGATACATAGTTTTACAAATTATTTTATTTTAGAAACATTTTGAAAGAGTGTGTGTTTAACCTGTTTTCTTAGCTTAACGAGGTAACTAATAGTGGAGGAACCAGTTGGTTATAGTATTATGGAGAAGGAGGCTGCAGCAGAAAGACATAGTGTTATATAAAAAAGCAGTTTACTAATACAGTGAGAAATATTATGTCTTAGAAGCTGGATGTTTCCTGTGGAGGATTTCCTTTAGTCTCAGACCTGAGATCAGGTTTGTGTAAGGAGGTGGGACTGTAGCCTCCCCTTTTAGTCTTCAGCTTCAGGACTGGTTTGTCTTAATTGTTGGGCATTTTCTTTGGAAGCTGAGAAAAAAGTGGTAATTGAAGAACATAGTTCCTGGGCAGCCAGGTTGCAGGTCTAAATTGGAGAAATTCATGAGAGGGTGGACATGACAAAGAATTTAAATTTGTCTCAGCTGAGCTGGTTGTGCTGATGGTCTCCCTGGGGAATGAGAGGAAGGAAACCTGTTCTGTTTGGTTTTGCTGTTTTTCCCCTCTGCTAGCTTTATGCAGATCTCTCATTGTTTTATTAAAATGTTAGACAAACCAAGAAGGCTTGTTGTGGGGATTCTTTTCCTGAATGTGATGTGTGCTTTTCTTTTTTAGCTTGCTGCAAGCATAAAAGGAATGTTTTTGTGGGAGTAATGTGTGGAAAGATGAATCTTGGGCTGGGATGGCTGCATTATTGTTCAGCTATAGCATTCAGATCTGTGAACATTAGTATCTAAATGTCATTTCTTTGATCACGAAGGAGGCAGTTGCATCACACTTCATTTTGTAGTGTAGTATCCTCTTTGATATGCGTGAATACTTTGAGGTTGGAAAAGTTTTTAGTACATTTTGCTTTCAAAACAACTGTTTTGAATTGAAAAAATACAGTTCTGAGTTCTGCCAAATGAGTGTTGCTGATGAGAATGTATTGGAATGATGCAGTAATACATTCAGCTAAGTTCAAATACAAATGTAAAATACTCTTCATATTCTGGGTTCATGGCAGCAAACTTCTGTGTAAAGCAGGCTTGGCACAGCTGCAAAAGCAGCTGCTTCTCTGTGCCTCAGCATTGCACTTCTTAGGGTGGAGGCTATAGGTTGTATCTTTGAGACTGCTGAATCCTGAAGAAAAGGACTGTGTGACAGTGAGCTGAGCCTGCTCCCTTTGTGTGTTTTCCAGTTTGCAAGGACTCACAGGCTACTAATTGGAATCTAAACAGGTCCCCAGGTGATTTTTTTTTTTTAATCTTGATGGGTTAAGAAGGGGAAGAATTTACAAAGGCTTTTGTTCATACTGTGCTCAGTAAGACGTTCTTTTGAGTCATACAGCTCAGGTGGGGGATATCCTAGCTTTGTGAAGTAAAAGACTTTAAATCCAAATTTTAAATATGCGTTAACTTCCAAAAGAGTGATATTATTGCACTCGCCAGTGCTCTGAGACACTTAAAGATCATTAAGTTGCAAAAGTTTTTTGTTGGGTGTGGAACAAGGCTAGTTACCTATTATGTACAATTGTGCCGGGGACGAACCGTGGCCATTTTAGAAACAGTCTTGACAGAAGCTCCAGTGAGAGGCAACCCACAGAGAAGCAGGGAGGTCACACTGTCTCTGAAGGCTTTTTTCTATGAGTCTGTTACCAAACTCCCCAGGCTTTGTGTTAAACAGCATTTTTTTTTCCCCCTATAACTTCAAAACCAAAAAATAATAGTAATGATGTTTTTGTATTCTTGTAAGCCACAGCTTTTCCAGCTGGTGAGCTGTGTTTGAAATTCCTTGAAGGAGAGGAATGTTGGTTGATGACTTAAGAAATTAATTTCACTTTGGCGACTAGTCCGTTAACTCTTGCAGAATTTACTGTATTGGCAGTTCTGTTTGTTTCTAAATGGAGAGATGAGTGGGTGGAGTGAGAACAAGGCGTTTAGATCTTACACACTGAGGAGTTCTGATAGATTTTCTTCAAGAAGGGTGGAGTTTTCTGTGGTTTACCTGCTCCTGAATGGTTTATTTCTTTACTTTCCAACTTTGCCATATGCTCTATATTTAGATGGTGGACAGTTTGTGCAGGGGAAGAAGGAACTTCTTGTGACTGTGATGTGTAGATGTATCTTAAAAAAAACATAATTTGCCTTTATGCTGCTGGAAATAAGGGTTCTATTTAATGTTGCAATCCTTTAAGTGCAACATGTCTTGGTATTCTAACATAAAACTGTTCATAACAGCTTTTTTTCTCTCTCTGCTTTTTAAGAACTGGAGAATCTAAGTGATGCTCCATTTTCCGGTGATGAAGAAAATGGCGGGTCTGAGGAACGAAAGACTGAAATCAATGGAAATTGGATTCCTGCAACTTCAATTACTGAAGCCAAACTAAATGCTAAAGCAAAGAGACGGTTGAGGAAAAATTCTTCCAGAGACTCTGGGAGAGGAGACTCTGTTAGTGACAATGGAGAGCCGTTGAAGGTTGGAGTGGTACCAACAAGCCCAAAGGGGAAGCTCCTGGACAGGCGATCCCGCTCTGGGAAGGGAAGAGGTCTGCCAAAGAAAGGTTGGTGTAGCTCAGTGGAGAGAGTAGCATTACAAAGATTGTGCAAAACATGGTATTTTTGTGTTTGTTTCCCCCCCCCCTCCCAGGAATAATTTTCATAAGTAACAGTCTCTTTGAAGGCATTTGGTTCTTTATATGAGATAGTAGGTGGCAATAGGAGCTAATAGTAGGTGGCATTCTTATCAGCAATTTTTTTGTGTCATCAGTTAACTTCTCTAATTCTTGTGCAGTTTCACACTGCTTCTAGTATTTTTCTGGAAAGTGATTAAAAGATTTGTTGCTGAAGTGGGAATACATACAAACACACCCATTTCAGCGTATATTGTTAAGTCGGGAGGTGGGCACAAGCAGTAATACATCACTCTTAAATGCAGATGTTGAGTTGAACTCAAAGTATTCTTTGTAATCTGGTGGTCCTTGCTTACTGTCCTGTATTTTGCCAGGTGGAGCTGGTGGTAAAGGAGTTTGGGGGACACCAGGTCAAGTGTATGATGTGGAAGAAGTAGATATTAAGGATCCTAATTATGATGATGACCAGGTAGGCAAAGAATTTATTTGTACAAATTTTTATTTATTGTTTTCAGTTGCTGTGATGCGTATATTAATGGAAGTTTGACCTTGTGAGTTAGCATTTCTTACAGCCAGGCTGGCATTCATGTTCATTTTTATGTTCAAGAGTGGGTTGTTGAATAGTTAAAGGCAAGTGTAGAAGTGTCACTGTCTAATACTTACAAATTTAAACCCACAAGCCCTCTTTCTGTGCCTGACAAGGTAGCACCCTTTTCCCAGGTGTGTTCTTCACTGCTGTTTCCAGTGAAGGTGAATGTTGCAGCACTATTTGATACTGCAAACACGTTAAAAATGTAATACAGTCTTTCTCCAGTCAGGAGTTCAGTAAGGGACATTATCCTTTGTGGATTTTTCTCTTCTCTCTATTCCCAACCCTCTAAATGTCTTTTATCTGCTTGGTATAAACACTTCAAAGTAATGCAAGGTTGACAGCCTGGATACTTTGTTGACATGGATTTATTTAGAATATGTTGTGAAAAATTGTACCTACAGCCATATTATGGGGGGGGGCAGGAAAGCTCATTGGGCAAAGGGTGTTTTATAACATTAAATGGCTGAGGAAGGGAAACATTGATTGCAAGCCCAGACCACTAAAGTCTCTAAGATCAATACAGCTGTGAGAGCAGAAGTGAAGTCTGTAACATGCGCAGAGTGATGGTGGTGCCCTTTGAGCAGAGGCTGTTTGCTGCAGCCTTAGCTGCTGAGAGGATGGTTTGTGGGAGTATCAAAACCTTCCAGTATGCATTTTTCCCCGCAACCCAAAACTTTGTTAGCAGAGTTAGCTACTAAAAAGCAAGCTGAGGAGTGCATGAAAGAAAGTTTAATGAAGAGTGAATATTGCCTGGAACTTCTGTATGCTTAGTTTTTCTGAGGCTGTAAATGGAGACCAGTGTGATGGAAGGACAGGCTTTTAGACTTCTGCTCTACTTCATGATTGTGGAGAGCTTCTTTCCAATAAGCATTAGTTGGAAAACTTTGTTCAGATTTCTGTGATCTGTAGTGGTGCTGAATGTTACTTTCATAGTCTGTGAGGAACAGGGAACTGAATTATGGCAGGGAGATCTGGTCCTGCTGGAACCCTTCAGGACTGGGTATACAGGAGGTAATTGCCGTGTGACCCCCTTCTCCTCTTGGGGAATGTCTTCTCTCACAAATATTCTGACAGTGCATCTTCACTGACTGGTACGTGCCGTCACCTGCCTGGCCACGCAGTGGCTAAGGAGAGGGAAGTGAGGCAGGCTTGCTGCCAGGGGAAGGTGCTGAAGGCTAAACCTTGTGCTGTGGCACAGCGAGCAGCTGGGCTGGGGCAGGAGCTGCTGTCCCTCTCCCTCAGCACCTGGGTACTGCACACGTGGATCTCTGTTCACATGGTGTCAGCAGAATCCTAAGAAGAGTTTGGAGCATTTACCATCATTTAATGGTAAATTCAGCCTTTCAGCTGAATTCAGATGACAGTAAATTAGCCATCATTGTCCACACTTTTAACAGTAGAGGCATAATCTGATGTTTTCTGGCAGAATACTGACTAGCAAGACTAAAGCATTAAGGATTTATAAGATATATTTTAATGCTCTTAGCACTGCATAAGATGTAAGAAGAGACAGTACTGTTTATAAAAGTTTGAGCTTTTTTTGTCTTTTAAAATAGGAGAACTGTGTCTATGAAACAGTAGTTTTACCTCTGGATGAAAGAGCATTTGAAAAAACTTTAACACCAATCATACAGGAGTATTTTGAACATGGAGATACTAATGAAGTTTCGGTATGTCACATGCCTTTTTATGTCTTTATTTTAGGGGGGGACAAACCTGTAGCATACAAGGGAATCCAACTGCTAGCTATAAATGAGCATATAGAGATCTTGAATAGGAAATGTGCCATAAGAAAGCCTAAGCAGTTATGTTAAATACATGAGCAGAAGCATATATGTAAACATATAAATATAAGCATATAACTATTAGGAATATATTTATATAATATAGAGATAAAACAAAAATTATGAAATCTTAATGTTTTGTTTTTCAAATCTTATTAGGAGATGCTGAAGAATTTAAACCTTGGTGAAATGAAATACAGTGTGCCAGTGCTGGCTGTTTCCTTGGCATTAGAGGGGAAGGCTAGTCACAGGGAAATGACATCTAAGCTCATCTCAGACCTTTGTGGGACAGTAGTAAGCAAAACTGATGTGGAAAAATCTTTTGATAGACTGCTTAAAGAACTGCCTGAATTGGTGTTGGATTCTCCCAGGGCACCACAGGTACGTTTGTGAAGTCTTATGCTAGTAGCCAAAAGCTTTTTAAGCTGTGGCTAAAACTGATCAAGTTAACTGAAATAAGACTGAATTTTTAAAAATACCTGTGGGTTGGTCTTGCTGTCTGTAATCCCTAACCCATTTCTACACCATAATTGTCTACCTAGAACTACTTTGAAATCCAGTGTTAAATAAAAAGTGTTTGTTTTGTTGCAGTTGGTGGGCCAGTTTATTGCTAGAGCTGTTGGAGATGGGATTCTAAGCAGTACCTACATAGATGGCTACAAAGGCACTGTGGACTGTGTCCAAGCTCGGTAACTTCCTTCTTTTCTCTGTAGCTGCAGTTCTCTATTCTAAATGCTAAAGATGATCAGGAATTTAGGACGTCAGGATAAATCATGTGGCTCTCTGTAACTTTGTAATTTTTAATTTAAAATGATAGAAGAGGCATCCAAACTCCGCAATAACAACAAAAGCCAAAATGACTCAGGAGAAATATTGAAAGTGCCTGAAAAAATGTGTTAATACATTTGAGTTCAGTTTGTCAGGTTTGTTATTCAGCTTTGTTTGAAGATGAAAAAAAATGGGCTGAACCTAGAAGTGATTACAGAAGGTTTTGTCCTTAGAAAAAGCTTTAATGTGATTAATGAGTAAATATAGCATCAGGACAGCTGCCCTAAATATGTTGTGATATACACAAGGGCTTTAACTGTTTTGCTTTAAAAAGGTTTGAAGCTCACGCAGTGCTTTCCCATACTTTCTCTGTAAAGCTTTATCCATCAAGAAGTGTAATTGTCTTCTGTGTCAGGGTGAGAAGTTTGAAGGAGCAATCTTTGACAAAGAGAAACATTTTAACAAGTAGCAATGTTTTATTATTTTTCCCCCATAACTGTATGTGTCATGCTTGATGTGGAGGTGCTAAAATCTTGAAGCTCCTAAAAGCTCCTTTTGTAACAATTACAGCTTGGTACTTTTAGAAGGAAGGGAAATGCTGAGCTGCCTAACTCAAGAGTTCACATTGTGAAAACTGTCTTGTCAGTTCTGCAAATGTGCAGTACACAGGCTACGATCCTTCAAGTCACAGGAGACATCTGGGGTGCTCTGCTGCCTTTGCTAGTTCTTGGCCAGTCTTTTCTGCTTCTTAAATCTTGGTGAATAGAGTTATTGTTATTGGCTAGCTCCCAGTATGAGGACTGGGATAACTGCTCCTTCTTTAGCTGGATGGTGCTTAACTGGAGCTGAGATTTTTTCCATCTTACTTCCTTTTTCATTTTCTCCATGAACTGGCAAGCCTCCCTAATTGACACCATCTTTTTGCAACTACATGTTTGCCTCAAGTGTTGTTTTGGCTTAAATTCACAGGGCTTCATAATTCTTTAGACCCAAACAAAAAATGCTATTTCTTTAGAAAAGCTGTTTCTCGGTGTGGAAGCAGCTCAGGCCTGTGCTTGAGATGCACATGCCAAGCTGCATTCCTGGAGGAGCCCAGATACAGTCCATCTCTGTATTAACTCCTTTCTTGTGAGGATGTCTCAGGTTCTGCATTGATGATTCAGATCTGCTACTATCACAGGATTGTTCTGTGTCCTTCTCATGGTATAGTCTAAAGTGTAAAGGTGAAAGAGAACGTGTGGAGCTAGTTTGCTGGCTTCTTGATCCAGATGTCTCCATCAGGTTACTAACTCTGACCTCTCCCCACGGATCTGGTAGCTTTGCCCAAAGGGGAATGCCAGTGGGGGAACTTAGAGCTGCCTTTCCATTAAGCTTTGTAATAACTTCTTAAAACACCAACTTTGCTTTCCAGAGCTGCGCTGGACCGAGCTACTGTGCTGCTGAGCGTGACGAAGGGTGGAAAGCGCATAGACAACCTGTGGGGCTCAGGAGGTGGCCAGCAGTCTGTGAAACACCTTGTTAAAGAGGTAGCTGACTTGTACAGAACTTCTCTGTAGAGTCTGCCGTTTGTCTAAGCTTACCTTATTTGTGAAGAGATACATACATTCTGCAGCAAAATGATGTCTTGAGTGTTTTAGCTTTTTTTAGTTTATTTATCTGAAGTGGTTTTTAAAAACTGATGTAGAGAATTTTGCTGATTTTTCTAGTATTTATTGGTGGGAACATGCCAGTACATATTCTGTACTGCAAGTACACATTTATTTTTGCTCTAAGCAAAACTTGAGGCACTTGGCTTTTTAAGAACTAACAGTATAAAATGGTTAAGTAATTAGAAGAGCCAAGATGAAACTGGCTAAACTAGATAAACTATTTTTTTGGCATCACTGATTAAAAAGCACAGTAATAACTTAAAAAAAGAGGACAAAAGAGGAGTGTTTAGAGATCTATGCTATAAGTAGGCAGGTTTAAAGGAAAAGGTCGTATTTTAATTTCTAAGTTGTGAACATAACAGACGATGGGAGAAGGAGTTCAAGGGACAAGATAAATTTAATTGCACCCACATTAATCTTTTATGCTGATAGGCATCTCATAAGGCAGCGGGTTTGGTGCTTGTCTGTCTGCATTAATGCTGTGGATAGATATTTGGCTTACACTGACTTTCAGGCTGCTGGTTATGTCTCAATGTAATTACACTTCTAAAAACACTGCCAGCAAGTATCAGGAGCTAAATTGCTGCTGGGTTCATTGCAGGTTATCAAAACAGTTGACAGATTTTAAATTTTATATCTAATTAGTGTTGGGCTTTTTGTTTGTTTTTAAAATTCAATAGATCGATATGCTGCTGAAAGAGTATTTGCTTTCTGGAGATGTGTTGGAAGCTGAACGCTGCCTTCAGGAACTGGAAGTACCACATTTTCACCATGAACTTGTGTATGAAGTAAGGAGAAATCAGAGTCCCATTCATAATTGTCAGTAATACCAAGAGGTTGGGTTTGGTTTTGATGTGGGCATGCAAATAATGTAACTGGAATCTGAAGATCAGGTTGTGAGTTCCGATCTTATTTGAATAACTAAATTGTTTCATATAGTGTTAATGGTTTGTGTGCACATTGTGCAACAGTTAAGCTGCTGCTAGCTCTGGGAAGATCCAGAATTAATTTTTGTTTGTTGGGTAAATACCTCAATTCAGATTATTGTAGATTCCTGGAAAAGAAGATCTCACTTTATCTTCTGCTGAGAAATTGTAGCAAAAAGTAATGCTTTGTTTTGGTGTCTTGATATAGTTTCAGATATCTGGATATTCTAACAGGTGTTACCTGTTTTTGCTAAATTGTAGAGTTTCTTTTTCAGGGTGGAATTGTACATTTGTAAAAGCTCTCAGGTATTTCAGAACCAGACTGTACAAGAGAAAGATCTTTCTGGGTGACTGTTCCCATTTGTTCTCTTTCATCTGCCAAATTGGGAAATATTTTTTTACCAATAAAGCTGAACACCCACAATCTACATCATTTTCTTCTCAATAGATTGACTCATTTTACAAAATTCATGATGGAAAAACAGAATCCTTTTTAGTTGATGGGAGCTGTGAAGATTTTTAAATTTTAAACTAAGTTCTTCTAAAATCACAGATACAAAATTAATTGCCATCTGTACTGCAGCAACCATATGGATATAGTCATGCATGTCTCAAGCCTGAATCAGAAAGGCAGGGCTTTTCATTCTGGGTAATCCTTTCTGGTTCTCCATACCTTTTTAATTTTATTCAAGTAACTTGTCAATTTTTCTTTTCAAATAATAATATACTGAATTTGTAAGTGCATGTAAGAAATGGACTTGCATAGCCAGAAAATACGTAATACATCTGCTCATTTTCACTCTTCATATGCTTATGTAACGTGTACTTGAACCACTGTTTTTTTTTTAGTTAAAGCACTTGCATGATTTGTTGTAGGCTATTGTGATGGTTTTGGAGTCAACTGGAGAAAAGACCTTTAAAATGATACTGGATTTGCTGAAATCTCTTTGGAGGTCCTCTGTCATTACTGTGGATCAAATGAAAAGAGTAAGTATGACATTTGGAGAATTTTGGGTAAGGTCTTATATATTTTTTTTCTTAAGTACTACCTGTAGTCTGTCTATTGCTAATGGTTACTTTTTAAATTCTCCATGTTCATTCTGTATCCCATACAAATCTGTCACTTGTCACTATGTACAATACTTGTTGTGTACTTCAGGTACAAATGAATTCTGAGCAGCAGCTCTCTGTAGAACTGTGAAGTACAGAATATTTGAATCTTCAAAGATATCCAACTAATTCTATACAATTGAGTGATTAAAACTAATAATCTAAAATGCTGCAGTAAAGCTTCAATTTTAAAAAATTTTTTATCCAGTAGTTCTTCATACATGAAGTAGTACAGTGAAGACCCACTTTACAAATGTCAATGAGAACAGCTAATACTTTACACAGTTGGAATCACCCATTTGCTCCTAGGTATGAATACAGGGCAGCTGTTCTGTCCCAGGGCACACTAGGCACCACACAGACTTCTGTCAAAATCTACCCAGACATAGTGCTGGTGGGAAGTCATCCCTGGTTGTCATTAGTGATTCCCTTACTGTATAAGCTACTGTGGTAGAGATTTGTGGCCACATTTTGTTTATTTACATAGAAGAAAAATTAACTTCTGTATGTCTGGCTTCTACAGAAGATAAAAATTCAGCTGGTGTTTTTATGTAGAGAAGTGTTTGTACTACCATGGCCCTGGCTGGTACTGTACCTTGCTTTTCCCCTGACTTGCAGCTGCTCTGCTTTAGGTTTGTTCAAACTGCCCATAGTATACATGAAGCCATATGGAAAAAGAAATCCTCAAGAGTGCAAAAGGCTATCTTAAAGAAATGTAGTAAGTTCATATACTAACCAGATCATTATCTGAACTCTCACATTGCAGGGCTATGAACGAGTCTACCGTGAAATCCCAGATATTAACCTGGATGTGCCACACTCCTACTCTGTGCTCGAGCGGTTTGTAGAGGAATGCTTTCAGGCTGGAATCATCTCCAAACCACTGAGAGACCTCTGTCCTTCAAGGTACTTGTTTGATTGTAGATGGGTGAAGGATCGTAGGTAACAGAAGCTATGGAGGATGGACAAAGAGAGGGTTGGACTGGTAAAAGGTTTATTAGGAAGCTGGACTCGTGTGAAGCCCGTTGTGCAGAGGCCGGGAGTAACTCGGTGAGGAAAGGAAGGCTGGGAGAGTCCCCAGCAGCCCCCTGTGAGCTCTGGGGGGGACGCTGGCCCCCCTGGCCTCCACTGTGCTGGTTTGCTTGGTAGAGGTCAGCACAGGATGTCACAGCGATCCGTGCAGGTGACAGTGGAGAACCATCAACTACAGTGGGGGGAAAAAAGAAAAAAATGTGCTTCAGAAATTTAAACATACAGATGGCATGAATAGAGTTCTAAGACGAGACAACCAGTTCTAATGTTTATGTCAGAAGGAATAGGACACTAATGTGGACATAAGATCCTGTCATATCTGTCTGTCATGTGGTTTGTGTAGTGTTCTTGGTTTGTTACTGGTTACTTACTAAAGGCATAAATGATGCAGTTTGAACCATAGCTGATCAGTGTTCTGTTCTCTCCTTACCGGTAACAACACAAGTAATAAGTTTAATTTCCTGTGAGGAATATGAGTAAGTTTTTAAATATTACATTAAAACTATTATTTGCAATTTTATACATTGGGAATGCTATTTCTGAGGCAGACCTTTTCATGTTTGGATGTTTTGTTAAGCTTCTTGAACTATCTTAATGGCCTCTAACTTTGGATTTCAAGATGTTAGCATCTTTATCAAAAACAGCCTCCATTTGCAGACTTAGGTGTCTTGGTATGAAATGTTTTGCAGGTTTGGGGTGTGGGAGGATTGAAAGTCATCACTGTAACAGAATCTTGGTTATACTTAAGTTATCATTAATATGTTGAGAGGCATGTTTGGCTCAGGTACTTCAGGTTTGGGTAGAAATCCACTGTTCCTAGGCTTTCAGACTAGCATCCTTTGCAAGTGTGAACATTAAAAGGCGAGCAAAGTAGAAGGCACTTGACAGCGTGAATTTTGAAAAGCTTCTTGCAAATAAACCTAGATGTAAAATTCAGAAGCATTGTAAGGAAGTTATCAGTGATAAAGAATGACAGCTAATCTTGCTGAATTTGCATACCTTCTGGTTGACTCCCAAGACCAAGAAAAGGTTGTTCTTGGTGCAATAGATAAGAAGAAAACCACATCATGCTACTTTGACTTAATGAAAAGATACTTTCTACTTTCTTACAGGGGCAGAAAGCGTTTTGTGAGTGAAGGGGATGGAGGTCGTCTTAAGCTGGAGAGCTACTGAATGTGAGAACAACTCCTGACGCCTTAAGTTTAAAGGGAAAACAGATATTTTTATATATATACAAACACGCATGCTTTTGTGGTGTGTGTATGTATATATGTATACACATACATAAGATACCAAAATTTAAGAGTTGCTTAGCACAGTTCATATTTTTTTAAAATCACATGTTTTGGGTACAAGTCTTTTTTTTTTTTTTTTAAATAGTTTTATAAACTTCAGAAAGAAAACTTCTTTCTTTGGGCATATAGTAGAACAACTCGCCACTCTGCTGTGGTGGTGCCTTTAAATAAGCTATCTTTGTAAGTGCCATACATGACCTAATCATTCCACGTCCGCATCGACGTCTGACTGCCGCTCTTTCTTTCAAGGACAGTGTTGTCATCGAAAAATCACTGGTTTATACAGAGCTTTATAGAAGGGTCAAGTTACGCTGCTGTGATCCCATTTCCATTGCTGCTGAAGAAATACTGTGCTTTGGGAGGAAAAATAGCTGTTTCTTTGTTTTAAGGATCCCAAGAAAACGGAGTTGGGTCATTAAGATTAATTCACCTGTTCCAGGGGAGAACGCTGGTTGGTTTTAGCCCCCATGTACCAAACACGTCTTTTTTTCTATGTAACTGGAAAAGTTCTGGTAAAGCATATTAAAAATATTTTTTTGTGAAGCTTTCTGTCTCCTCTTTTTTAAACAGAACCAACTTAACCGTGTTCAGGTGTCCCAAATGTGTGCAATTAAGGTGCACATCTAACAGTTGTTTTCGTTAATTTCTCAACACTCTTCTGCAGACTATTAAACCCGGGCTATTTGCCAAACGCGTTTATGACAACGAGTGACTTGCAGAGGTGTGTCCA
>NW_008619000.1:2136-5627 GCF_000691845.1 Merops nubicus | reverse complement strand
AGGAAAGGAAGTTGGCAGCACTCAAATCTGTCATAAAAATTCCCATTGGCTTCACCCCTACCAAAATTTCACCCCACATGCTGGGGGTGGTTCTGTTCAGCAGCAGCCCATGCTCCCTGCAGCACAGAGGGGGGCTCCCAGCAGCTCCCCATCTGGAGGAGTCTCTCACAAAATGCCGAGCGAGCATCCCTGACATCCCCTCAGAGGGACAAGGTGACCCTGAGTGGCATCTGCATCCACTCAGCTCCTCCTTCAGGCTCCCAGGGCTGAACTCTTGTTCCACCCAGTCGTCGAGTTCTGGTAAACAACGAAGGATGCTCGGGATAAACAGTTGCAGCAGAACAGCCAAATACTTCTCTGCCTGTAAAACAAGCAAACAACCAACCATTAAAATGGATTGGTGGGGGAAAAAAAAGTGGCACATGGCAGAATAAACTCCTGAGGCATTCTAAGAAACCACATGAGGAAGTCGCCCAGCACAAAGTGAGATCCATGAGCAGGGTGTAGTCACCGTGTGAGCCAGATATCTGGGTCTAGTGGTGGTGGGGAAGAGATTTACACAGACAGGTATAATATTTCCTGCAGAGAAAGAGAGAGGTTTCACTCCTCATCCCAAAATGATGGGCTCAGGGATTTGCTGTCACTTTGTGATGGTCACATCGTTGTCACTGCTGCTGCTGCTGGTGGTCCTCACCCTGCCCAACCAAGGCTCTCAGCTGGGTTTGCAGGCAGGGAAACAGCTCTAAGGCCACCAGCAGCTCCCTGGAACTGTGGTTCCTCCCTGCTTACCCCAGGCAGCACCTAAACGTGTAGTTTCATGGGGCAGATTGTTTTCTTTCTTTTTAGCTCTAGTTTCTTTTCTTCCCCACCCCAAGGAGCACCGTGGGCTGTGCCTCTGCCAGGCATGGATGCTCCGAGCCATCCCCTTCAACCTGATGCCTCCAAACAGGCCACTTGTGTTGCAGAAATAGCTCTTGCTGAGCAGATGGGCTTATTTGCAGACCAAGATGTTGGTCCTCATTGAGGGAGGCAGCTCTAACACCTAGAAGAGACATCAACAAGGCTGGTGGCTGACGTGTGGCAGCTCCCACCTCCTCAGGTAGTCACAGCAGGGGAGAGGAGCAGCTGTGACAGCCCTGACAGTGCTGCCCACACAAAAACACAGAGGGAAACGTGTCTCGGCCTCTTCCAGAGCCCTGTGTGACAGCACAACAGGGACAGGGACTGTTCTCACCACACAGGGTCTGTTTCTCTGCCTGGCACTGCCAGGGAAGGTGCGTGACAGGTCTCGGGGGTGTGCATCCACCTGCTCGTGCATTTGCACAGCTCTCAGGGGTGGGTGTTTTCCAGGAGGAGAAGCTGGCCATGCTGTGAGGTTTTTTTTTCAGGGAGCTCTCTCCACCTTTGGCCCAAGCCTCGGGCCCCTCCAGGCTGCACCCCACAGGTGGAGGGTTTAACCCTGGGCTGGGACACTCGGGCAGGTCGGATCCACGTTTTTGAGCAGCCATCCCGCGTCTTCTTCAAGCACCTCCACCTCAGCCCCAGGACAGCACAGAGGAGGTGCCCGTTATGAGGCTCTCCACCACCAGGCAAAAAAAAAATAGGGTTTAAATAGCAGCTTACTTCTGAAACCAGAAAAAAAAAGAGCCAGTGAGCAGCTTCAGCTGATCCTTCCCTCGGTGTGTGCCCTGTTTGTGTGTGTGCACGGCTGGCTGGCTCTCCACGTGTGCACTGCAGAACGTTCACACCCCAAAAAAACACAAAACAAAGAAGAAAGCAGAGCAGAAAACCAGTCCCCCGAGGAGCAGTGGGAACTGGTGGATGGGTTTTAGCTGTGCATTTTTTTCTTTCCCCAAGAAAGACGGCTTTGCAAAGGACTTTCTAACTCGTCATGTGGGCTCAAGGCTTCCTTGTAGAAGGCTGTTGGACTTGTTGTGACATATTCCAGGTGTGGAAGTGATGCCCGGGGCCTCGTAGGGAGCAGGGAGGAGCAGGGAGGGAGGGAGAGGTGCGTGTGTTCAAATTAAATGAAGCAGAAAGAGAAAGCTGGAACCCGCAGCGCCTGGGGCACCGCGGATTGAACAGGTTGAACCTGATACCAGCTCAAAGGAGGCAGCAGGAGGGATCCTCCAGCTCCTGGCTGATGGGGCAGAGCAGGGCATGGTTTTTCCAAGCCAAGTTTGCAAAGCTCAGGTGGTGGGAGAGGGGTGACAAGGTGAAGAGGTGGCTTATTTGGCGCTGGAGGAAGGAGACTTCAAAAGAAAAAAAGTAGTTCTTCATTAGCATGACAAAGGGAGGCAAATGAGAAGGAGGGCAGGCTGCTCTTAATCCCTGCTCCTGAGGTCCCTACCTATTGTCCAGGTCTCTGTTGTGCCCAGATCTGTTGGAGCAGGTCCAGAGGAGGCCACAAAAATGTTCTGAGGGCTGGAACCCCTCTGCTGGGAGGCCAGGCTGAGAGTTGGGGGTCTTCAGGCAGAGAAGAGAAGGCTCCAGGGAGACCTTCTTGCAGCCTTCCAGTACTTCAAGGGGCCTGTCAGAAAGCTGGGGACAGACTTTTGAGCAGGGCTTGTTGCAGCAGGACAAGGGGTGATGGGTTTAAACTAAAAGATGGAGACTGAGAGTGGATAGAAGGAAGAAACTTCATGGTGATGGTGTTGAGCCCCTGGCCCAGGTTGCCCCGAGAGGTGGTCGCTGCCCCATCCCTGGAACCATCCCAGGTGAGGTTGGATGGAGCTCTGAGCACCCTGTTCTGGTTGCAGATGTCCCTGCTCAGTGCAGGGGGATTCGTCTAGATGACCTTGAAAAGTCCCTTCCCACCCAAAGCACTCTGGTTGTATGACTAGTTGGGTGGCTCCCTCGCTGGCATCAGCTCTGTCCCACCCCTCTGCCCTCCCACTTTCTGCTCCTGTCCAAAACCAGCAAAGTCTCCCTTGCTGGCTCAGAAATGGCTCCAAACTGTGCAGTGCTTCCAGGGCCTAGAAGATCACATCTCTTTGATTTTTCCTTTTTCTTTTTCACTCTTTTTTCCCCTCTCTGCTTCTCCCTCTGCATCACGACCCAGTCAAAACAGCCAGAGGGGAGAAAACATTGTGTGGAGAAGACAACCCCTTGCTACCAATGGCTTTGGCAAAAAATAGGTGCTGTGGCAACTCAATGTCCCTTTTGGACCCAGTTTCCAGCCACTCTGGGAGTCCTGCAGGTCTTCTCAGCCTTGGGTGCCTAGTGGTGGCCCCATAGCAGAGCTGGTCCAGCGTGGTCCTCAGGAGGAGGTCCATGGACACACCTCTATCCCCTGCTGCTGACAACAGGGCAGTTTGGGTGCACCCCGAGGTGTGAAGAACTGTTTTGTCAGGGTCTGGGCTGAAAGCTGGGTCGAGCTCGTGGTGTTTTCATGGGTGAGCTCTTCAGGGCAGGGACTCTGCCCACCTGGGTGCTTGCTCACTGGACAGCACGGTGACTCCACGCTGCTAATTCAGACCCGGGGGCATTCC
>NW_008619000.1:0-2097 GCF_000691845.1 Merops nubicus | reverse complement strand
ATTAAGACCCGTGGCCATTCCTGCAATATAAACTGTCAACAGTCGTAATAATAATAATTAATAAACATGCCGAAACAAAAACGTTCCCCTCTAATTAACCCTCTAGTCTTCAGCAGCTTTATCTTGGGGTGAGTGGCTACTTTGGTGGTGCCTTTGCACCGTCCTTGCCCTCCGTGGCTGGGGTGAGCAAGAATTTGCTTTGAGAAAGTCTCTTTTCGTTGCTCAAGCTCCTCCAGAACGATGGAACCAGCACCTTGCAGGCTGCCTCTCACTGAGGGAAAGGCTGCAGGGAGAGAATGGGCAGCTGGAGAAGCCCAGTGGCTATCTTTGCCTTGCTGGGAATGGAGGATAGTTGGGCAACAAGGCTTAGAAAGAGGCTCATGGACTGAAATTCAGGGGGGTGCTGCAGGTTCAGGAGCAGGGGGGTTACCTGCAGGCTGCAGAGCTTCATCCTCCTCAAGCACAAACCAGGCACTGGCTGGTGATGCCCAAAAGAACTCCAGGTGTAGCTGGGGTGTTGAGTCCTCACCCTGAGGGCACAGCTGGGATTCTGAGGGGTGCTGAGCAGCATCTGGATGAAGGTCTCTGGAGCAGAGACCTGCCACCCAGCCACCCTGTGGAGATGCATCCCTGGCCAGGGACGGACAGAACGCCAAGCTGAGGAGGCTGGGAGCAGCTCCAGCCTTGCTTGCAGCTCCCTCCCTCCCACCCCACTTATCAGGGGGGGCTGAAGGCTCAGCCCTTGACCCACAGCAAGCAGAAGGGGAGGGGGGGCACGAAGGTCTCTGGAGCAGAGACCTGCCACCCAGCCACCCTGTGGAGATGCATCCCTGGCCAGGGACGGACAGAACGCCAAGCTGAGGAGGCTGGGAGCAGCTCCAGCCTTGCTTGCAGCTCCCTCCCTCCCACCCCACTTATCAGGGGGGGCTGAAGGCTCAGCCCTTGACCCACAGCAAGCAGAAGGGGAGGGGGGGCACCCCCGTGGGCTCACACAGCTCAGCAGGCGGGGGGTGGCCGCAGGCCGGCCTTGCAGGAGGGGGGTGGCCGCTGGCCTGCCCCTCACTCCAATCTCTGCCTCTTTGAAGAAGTGCATCTGTAATCTTTACAAGGCCTTGGAGAGATAGGAGAGCTCTGGGTACATGCTAAACCACACCAGCCATCTGCTCCTCTCTCCCTCTGCTTTTTTCCCCAAATCCCTCCTTGCTGACCCCATCCGAGCTGCAGCCGTTGATTCAAGGTGAAGATTTATGGGGTCGTGCCAACCCGCAGAGAGCCATGGTGAATTCAAGGTCCTGGGCTCCTCCTAAGGGAGTTGGGAAGGAGGACATGAAAGGGAGGAGGGCACAGGAATGGTTGTGCCAGGAGCCTGGGCAGGATCCACGGCCAAAAGGGGGGCAGGAGAAATGGACAAGCAAGGCTGGAGCTCAGGTGTGTGTCTGCTGCTTGAGCTCAAGCTGCCATCACCCTACCTCCAATAAATGCCATGCTCTGCTGTGGGGCACACTGGGGATGGATGGATGGATGGAGGGATGTCCCACGGAGGCCACCAGAGCTGGCACCAGGGTCTGGGTGGGTGTGGAATCCCCAGGCTCTTGTTGCTGCCTGTTAAAGAAGAGATGTAACCCATACACAGTGTGAATTGTGGAGGGTGAAATGGGGAATACAAGAGAAAACTGAGGGCTCTTGACACCCCAAGTCAAGACTTGGGGTCTTGGACCGAGCTGGACACTGTGGTGGCCCCAGAGGCATTTCCCAGAGCATCTCACCCTGGAGCAGCATGAAAGATCTTGGGCTTGCCAAACCAGAGGCAGGATGGGGGGTGCTGTGGCCCCGGGGGGGGTGGGGGAAAGGCTCCCTTGCTCTGCTGGCCCTGCCCTCTCCCTCCGTGGAGATGCAGGAGATAAGGGTTTGGCTGGCCCAGCCGCCTGCATCCAGCAGGGACGCAGACACCCAGGCAGGCTCTTGCAGGCTTCCTGATGGAGATCTGCTGTCCTCCTGGGGGTTTTTTTAATGAGAACCTCTTGCAATCTCCCCTGTAAAACTCAAGGGTGGGGAGCCGTTACTTATTAACATCCGTTGTCTGCAGGGGAAGAGGGA
>NW_008618999.1:2462-2738 GCF_000691845.1 Merops nubicus | reverse complement strand
GGTGTCCCTGGGTAAGGGCGGGGCCGGAGCGGAGGGGCTGGAGGCCTGTGGCGAGGAGACCCGCTCTGGGCGTTCGGCCCACGCGACTTCCCGAATGGCTCCCAGAGATCTGTAGTAAGTGGTAGCGCCAGTGGTACAATAGCCCTTCAAAATCTCCCCGTGAGGAGGTGGTGGTGCTGGAGAACAGGCTCAGGGAACCGTGGTGAGCTTTTGGCATGGTTCAGGAATCATCTGGGTCAAGTCTGGTACCTGCACCTTGGGCTGGTCGCGGTTCCA
>NW_008618999.1:994-2368 GCF_000691845.1 Merops nubicus | reverse complement strand
CGGGCCCGTGTGGCCCCAGGCAGCTGCTGGGGTGGAGGCTTCGCTCTTCTGAACTACACTCTGCCGAGGCAGAACGAAGCCGTTCCCCACACGGCCCTTCGGCACCTCCAGGGAGCGGGCAGGAGCCTGCCCCTGCCCCTGCCCCTGCCCCAGCTCAGAGCTGCTCTGCACGCCATGCTAAAGTCACTACGGGAGGAAAGAGGCCCAGCCCATCCCCGTCCTGGAGGCATTAGCTCCGTTCTGCTCCTCGGGCCTCTCCGCAGCACAGCTCCAGCCGTGCCCACGGGCAGGTCCTGCCACAGGGCATCAGCAGCAGGGGCCTGGCTGGAGCCCGGGACGGGTCTTTGTGAAGGTTCTGGGAGAAGGGCCCGGGGTGGCTCTGCCCAACCCGCTGCCCTCTGCTCTGCCCGAGCAGACTACGCCGTGTCCAAGCCCGACATCCTCTCCCGGATCGAGGACGAAGAGCTGTGTGGGCAGGACGCCCAGGAGCCCTCGTGGACTCGCGTGGGAGATGCTCCGGAGCCCCCGGAGCCACGCAGCAGAGCAGGGCAGGACCCCCCGCAGGCACCAGAGGGGGTGGACCAGAGGGAAAAGCCTTCGGGAGCGGATGAAGTCCCCATGGAAACTGACCCAGGTGAGTTTGGGGGTGCCAGGAGGAGGCGACGGTTCCTGTCCCAGCTTTGTCAGATCTCCCCACAGCATCTTTGTTAGATGGAACTGCTCCGAGGGTCTGCTGCCTGCAGGGCTAAAACCCCCGAGTGCTGGCAGGGGCTGGAGCCAGGCAGGGGCTGGGTTCTGCTCCCAAGGGAACAAGGGACAGGACAAGAGGAAACAGCCTCAAGTTGCCCCAGGGGAGGTTGAGGTTGTCCCTGAGGAACAATTTCTTGCCCTGGAGGGTTGCCCAGGGCTGTGCCAGGCTGCCCAGGGCAGTGGTGGAGTCCCCACCCCTGGAGGGGTTCCCAAGCTGTGGAGATGTGGGGTGAGGGACACGGGGCAGTGGGGACCTGGCAGTGCTGGGGGAATGGTGGGGGACTTGATCATCCTAAAGGTTTCTTCTAACCCAAACAATTTTGAGATTCTGTTCTATGGTTCTGCCTGGAATCTTTCATCTGAGAGGAGCATTTTTGCTCAGTCAGATGAATGCCATGGAGAAAACCAGACAAAGCCTATTGGTGGGATGGAGCCTGGAGCAGTGGGACCTGTCCCTGTGCTGTTCCACAATCCCCCTCCACCTCACAACACACATGATCCCCAGGGTTTCCAAAGCTGCTCCTGCTCACCAGGGAGAGAGGGGGGCCCGGGGTCCGTATTCCCAAGTGAGAACCTGGAGCCTGTGGTGGGAGGAGGCCAGAGCAGCTCCAGTGTGCTGGGGCA
>NW_008618999.1:0-810 GCF_000691845.1 Merops nubicus | reverse complement strand
CGTCTGCCCCTCTGCCCAACCAGACTGTCCCCTGTCCAAGCCCGACATCCCCTCCCGGATCGAGAAGGACGAAGAGCTCTGCAGGCAGGATGCCCAGGAGCCCCCACAGACACACACTGGAGATGTCCAGGAGCCTCCTCAGACGGGGGTTGCAGACAGTCAGAAGCCCCCACAGACCAATGTCTCAGATGACCAGAAGCACCCCCAGGGGAGTGTCAGAGATGGGCAGGAGCCCCCTCAGACGGGTGTCACAGATGGTCTGAAGCTTCAGACCCACACTGGAGATGGTCCAAAGCCCCTGCAGACACCAGAAGAGACAGACCAGAAGAAAGAGGCTTTGGGAGAAGATAATGTCCCTGTGGAAGGTGCCACAGGTAAGTTCTGTGGGCAGCAGGACTCAGCTCTCAGGCTGTTCCTGTCCCAGCTCTCCCAGGAGCTCTGCCAGCGGTGTTGGGCAGCACAGGGCACTGCAGGGAGCAGCAGAATCCTGGGGGTGTTTCCAGCTGCTGCCAGGGAAAATGGGAAAATGGAGTGGGAGGCCCTGAACGTGGCCGCTGCCGGCCGAGTTGGTGGGGAGGGCTCAGGGGGGATGGGACAACTCCCCACTCGACAGCTCCACACAGCCAACTGTGTGTGGCTCCCACGGGAGGTGGAGCCACCTGTGAGCTCCTTCCTGGGCTTCCCTGGGGGTACTCCCTTTTTTCTTGGGGTGTTGCTGTTAAACTGAGGCCCTCACGGTGTCCCCCCACCCCCGGTCCTGCCCGGTGCCGGGGAGCCCTCGGGGAGGGGTGTGATCCGTCGGTGGGACGC
>NW_008618998.1:641-1114 GCF_000691845.1 Merops nubicus | reverse complement strand
GGGCACCCCTCGGTTTCTGGGGCACCCCTCGGTTTCTGGGGCACCTTCTAGCTTTGGTTTTGGGGGCACCCCTGTTTTAATTGAACCCCTCTTTCGGGGGTCACGCCCCTGGTTTTGGGTGCCCCCCCCCAGCTTCGGGTGCCCCCCCTTTTTGGATACACCCCCCATTTCTGGGCGTACCTCTAATTTGGCTTTGGGTGCCCCTCTCTTTTTGGGGTGCCCCCCTCTTTTTGGGGTGCCCCTCAGCTCTGAAGGCCCCATTTGGCTTTAGGGTGCCCCCACTTTTTTGGGTACCCCCTTTCTAGGGGGGGTTCCCTCGTCTTTTTTCGGTGCCCCCCTTTTTTTAGGGGGTGCCCCCTTCCCCTTTGACTGCTCCTTTTCCCTTTGCCTTTTTTTAGGTGCCCCCATATTTTGGGGTGCCCGCATTTTTGGGGTGCCCCCTTTTTTTGGGGGGGGCGCCCCCTTCCCCTTTG
>NW_008618998.1:0-333 GCF_000691845.1 Merops nubicus | reverse complement strand
GCTGCCCCTCTTGCCTCTGCCTTTTTTAGGTGCCCCCCTTCTTTTGGGTGCCCCTTTTCGGGGACTCCCCCCTTTTTTTTTGTGGGTGCCCCCCTTCTCTTGGATGCCCCCCTTCTTTTGGGTGCCCTTATTTTTAGGGTCCCCCCCCTTTTTCTTTGGGGGTGCCCCTTTTGTCGGGGTGCCCTCGTTATTTTTGGGGTGCCCGCCTTTTTTCGGACGCCCCTTTTTTTTTGGGGGGGGGGAGCGTGCCCCTTTCACCTTTGGGTGCCTCCCTTTGCCTTGGGGTGCCCCTTTCCTTGGGGTGCCCCCCTCCCCTTTGGGTGCCCCCCCTTC
>NW_008618997.1:0-883 GCF_000691845.1 Merops nubicus | reverse complement strand
CGCAGCCGCCCCCACTCGCATCCCCCTTTTTATGGTCGATTTTGTACTCGCACTGTCACCGAGTGCCTTGAATAAATGTGAAGGAACCGACAGGATCAGTTGGAACAGGAACGTGTCCCCGTGCCCTGTGTCCCCCCCCGGGACCCCCGGCAGCACCACGGCTGGGCTGTGCTGGGTGGGAGCTGCACGGAAGGCACAGGCTGGGCTGGACCAGAGCACTGGGGCCAGCACGGCCAGTGGGAGGGCCACCAAGCCCTGCTCAACAGCCTGGGGTCAGCACTCCAGCCTGGGTCTTCCCATCCTGGGGTCCACTTCCCAGGTCTGCACATCCCGAGTCTCCCTGTCCTGGATATCCCACACCCCTGGTCTCCTGCACCTCAGCTCTCCACATCCCAGCCTCCAGCAGCCCGTGTCTTTCCATCCCAGGTCTCCAAAATCTCTGGTCTCCACATGACACATTTCCACATCCCAGGTCTCCAACATCCTGGGCTTGGCAGTGCAGTTGTCCACGTCCTGTGTCTCTGACATTCCAGGTCTCCAAAATTCTGGGTCTCAACATCCCAGTTCTCCAACACCTCAGGTCCCAACACTGTGAGTCTCCCACATCCCGTGTCTCTGGGTCTGTGACATGCCTGGCCTCCAAAATCCTGTGTCCCAACATCTGATCTGAACATTTTGGGTCTCAACACCCTGCTGTCACCATCCTGGGTCTCCACGTCCCTGAAAAACAAGCACACTCCTCCTCGGGTCACAGGGGAGCCTGAGAGCAAACAGGGGCTTTGTGGGCAGCAGCTCTGGGGGGACACCCCTGACCCCAGCTCTGCCCCCCCGCTCCCTTCCCGTCACCCCATGGATGGGCCGGGCAGGCTGGGGGGGCTCAGTG
>NW_008618996.1:665-1127 GCF_000691845.1 Merops nubicus | reverse complement strand
GGTCAGCTTGTCCAGCTGGAGGCTGCGCTGCCCGATGAGCTGTATCCAGAAGTGGTTGGGGCTTTCCACGGCTGAGACATAAACTTCCAGGTGCTCGTCGGCGTGGAAGCTGAAGTCGGGGCTGGGAACTACGGGGAGAGGCACGGGGAGGCCCCGGTAAGAGCCCTGCGGGGCGGCCGAGGCACCGGGAGAGCACGAGGCGAGGCCCAAGCAGACACGGAGCCACAGACCCCGCTCGCAGAGTCACACCCGTGGCACAAACGGCTCCAGGAAGAGCCAGAGGGCGGCTGAACCACCCAGCCCAGCTCTGGCCACGCCGACACCCCGAGCTCGGACACCAACCATCAACCCAACGCTACCCTGACCACTAAACCGTGTCCTCAAGTGCCATGTCCATGTGTGCTTTGAACCCCTCCAGGGATGGGGACTCCAGCACCTCCCTGGGCAGCCTGTGCCAGCGCC
>NW_008618996.1:0-201 GCF_000691845.1 Merops nubicus | reverse complement strand
CCTCCCCCCAAGGCCCAGGCACACACCCAGGCGCCCCCCGGGCCCCTCAAAAGCCACTCCACAGGTCCCCCCACCCAGGCACACTTTTCCCATTGCACCCAAACACTTCCCCTCACCCTCGAATTTCGGCACCACCGCCTCGGACCCCGTCACCGGCTCCTCCAGCTCCTTGCTCTCCTCCTCCTCGGCACGGCCCAGGAG
>NW_008618995.1:3645-4452 GCF_000691845.1 Merops nubicus | reverse complement strand
TGTCCTCCCACCACCCCGAGGGCCACCTCTCCTCTTGCCCCGGAGCAGTGCCCAGGGAGGCAGCATTGCGGGTCAAGGGCTACAGCGAGGGTGTCCCAACACCTGTCAGCCACAGAAATGGCAACACCGTCAGGCTGCTTTTTTTCTTTCCAGATTGGGGATTGTCTTTTTTGGGAAGATATCTGTTGTTCATTCTTCTGTTGTGTGTTTAAAATCTTGGCCTTCATCCAGGAATCAGGTGCAGGTCCTGTCTGTGACATGGCGGTGGAAAAGCTTTGCCATTCAGAGCAAGTACGGAAAAGCCACAATATGGTCTCCCCAGAGCCCTCTCTTCTCCACTTCTAACAACCCCAAGGCTCTCTCAGCCCATCAAAGAGGAGGTGTTCCATCCCTCTGATCATTTTTGTGGCCCTCCTCTAGACCCACACGAGCAGGACCATGTCTTTACTGTGCTGAGGGCTCCAGAGCTGGACACAGTACTGCAGGTGGGGTCTCATCAGTGTAGAGTAGAGGGGTCTAGTCGCCTCCCTTGACCTACTGGCCACACTGGTTTTGATGTAGTCTATGATATGATTTTCCTTCTGAGCTTCAAGCACATATTGTCAGCTCACATCTGGCTTTTCATCCACCAGTACTCCCATGTGCTCCACAGAGCTACTCTCAATCCCTTAAGTCTCCTGATGTTACTGATCCCAGCTGTAGGATGGGTCTTATTGAGGAAATTTAAACAATCCAAGGAAGGCGTAATTTGCAGAGGTCTATCAAAAGAGAAAGACATTTAATTTACAGTGCACTGAGGGATTTGGC